>NW_022161246.1:0-20165 GCF_008728515.1 Papio anubis | reverse complement strand
TGGCACGATCTCAGCTCACTGCAACCTCTGCCTCCTGGGTTCAAGTGATTCTCCTGCCTCAGCCTCCCAAGTAGCTGAGATTACAGGTGCCTGCCACCACGCCCGGCTAATTTTTGTATTTTTAGTAGAGACAGGGTTTCACCATGTTGGCCAGGCTGGTCTCAAACTCCTGACGTCACGTCAGGTGATCCACCCGCCTCGGCCTCCCTAAGTGCTGGTATTACAGGCATGAGCCACCATGCCCGGCCAATACTCTTTCTTTTTCAGAGTGATTCTTAAATGCTTATTCCAAATGAAACTTAGAATAATTCTGACAAATTGTAAATAAAATTCTGTTGATTTTGATTTGGCCTGAATTCAACTTACACACTGATCCAGAGAGAACTGTCATTTTGGCCAGACACAGTGGCTCATGCCTGTAATCCCAGTACTTTGGGAGGCCAAAGTGGGTGGATCACTTGAGGTCAGGAGTTCGAGACCACCCTGACCAACACAGTGAAACCCCGTTTCTATTAAAAACACAAAAAATCAGCCGAGTGTGGTGGTGGGCCCCTGTAATCCCAGCTACTTGAGAGGGTTAGGCAGAATTGTTTGAACCTGGGAGGCAGCAGTGAGCCAAGATCACAACCACTGCACTCCAGTCTGGGCTACAGAGCGATACTCCGTCTAAAAAAAGAAAAACAAGGCCGGGTGCAGTGGCTTACGCTTGTAATCCCAGCACTTTGGGAGGCTGAGGCGGGTGGATCACGACGTCAGGAGATGGAGACCATCCTGGCTAACACGGTGAAACCCCTTCTCTACTAAAAATACAAAAAATTAGCCGGGCGTGGTGGTAGGCGCCTGTGGTCCCAGCTACCTGGGAGGTTGAGGCAGGAGAAAGGCGTGAACCTGGGACGTGGAGCTTGCAGTGAGCGGAAATCTCACCACCACAATCCAGCCGGGGCGACAGGGCGAGACTCCGTCCCAAAACAAAACAAAACAAAACAACCCCTGTCATTTCTACAATGTTGAGTCTTGTTACCTAAGAATGAGGTGTTTTAATTATTTTGTTTCTTCAGAATTTAACAGTGTTCTTCAAGTAGTTTCTAAAAACTTTGTGGGTTTTTTTTTTTTTTTTTTTTTTTAGAGATTGCATCTCACTATGTTGTCCAGGCTGGTCTTAAACTCCTAGTTTCAAGGGATCCTCCCGCCTTGGTCTCCTACAGTACTGGGATTACAGGCATGAGCCACTATGTCCAGATAGTTTATGAACATATGAACATTTTCTAAATATATTCAGATAAACTGTGTGGCTCATCTCAGTGGGCACCATTCACACTGCAGTCAATGCAATTAAAGGCACCCCACTTCCCTGTGAGATGTATACTAGCAACCATGAGTTTTTTGTTTTGGTTTTTTTTGAGATAGGGTCTCATTCTGCCACCCAGGCTAGAGTGCAGGGGTGTGAACATGGCTTACTGCAGCCTCAACCTCCTGGGCTCAGGCAATTATCCTACCTCAGCCTCCTGAGATGCTGGGACTACAGGTGTGTGCTACCACACCTGGCTAATGTTTAAATTTTTTGTAGAGATGGGGCCTCCCTCTGTTGTCCAGGCTGGTCATGAACTCCTGGCCTTTGCCTCCCAAAATGCTGGGATTACAGGCGGGAGTTACCACATGCAGCCTATTTATCTTATTTTGTTATTGTGAATGTGATTTTCTTCCATTATACTTAATTAGTTACTATTTGACAGAGAAAGTAGAGAAAGTTATTGATGTTTGAATGCTAATTTTTTTTTTTTTGAGATGGAGTATCACTCTGTTGTCCAGGCTGGAATGCAATGGCACGATCTTGGCTCACTGCAACCTCTGCCTCCCGGGTTCAAGTGATTCTCTTGCCTCAGCCTCCCACATAGCTGGGATTACAGGTACTCGCCACCACGCCCAGCTAATTTTTGTATTTTTAGTAGAGGTGGGGTTTCACCATATTGGCCAGGCTGGTCTCGAACTCCTGACCTCAGGTGATCTGCCCACCTTGGCTTCCCAAAGTGCTGAGATTACAGGTGTGAACCACTGTGCCTGGCCTGAATGCTAATTTTAAATCTGCTATATTACATTGTCTATTGTTTCTTTTTTTCTGTTTTAGAGATGGGAGTCTAGCTACATTCCCCAGGCTGGAGTGCAGTGGCGCTATCATGACTCACAATGTAAACCTGAACTCCTGGCCTCAAGCAATCTCCTGCCGCAGCCTCCTGGTTAGCTGGAGTTACAGGTGCACGCCACCATGCTTGGCTTCCTATTGTTCCTCACAGTTTTTCAGTTGATCCTCTTAGATTTCCAACATATAATCATATAGAAATAATAATTTCATTTAAAACTTCTATGTATGATACTGTCACAATATTAAATAATGGGATCATGAATAGAATTTATGTCATGTCTTTTGACCTTAAATCCAGCGCTCTTTTTTGAGTATATATTCAATCCACTAAATAGTTATCGAGCACTGACAATCTATAAAGTATTGCTATAGATAAGAAAGACATGGTAAAAAGAAAAATCATTCAATGCCTATATTCATAATCTTTATTTTTTTGAGATGCAGTCTCACTCTGTTGCCCAGCCTGGAGTTCAGTGGTGTGATCACAGCTCACTGAAGCCTCAAACTCCTGGGTTCAAGCCTTCCTCCCGTCTCAGCCTCCTGAGTAGCTGGGACCATAGCCATGTATCACCATATCTGGTTAATTTTTTAAATTTTTTGTAGAGATGGGGGCTCCTTGTGTTGCCCAGGCTGGTCTCCAACTCCTGGGCTCAAGTGATCTGACTGCCTCAGCCTCCCAAAATGCTGGGATTACAGGCACGAGCCACTGTGCCTAACCTCATAATCTTTTCTTATCCCAACAAACAGATCTAGAGCCACAATAAAAATCCAGTTGATAATTCTTGCAATGTTAAAACTTGTCCAGCAAATTCAATATTCTATCCTACTCAACTGAAATGTGACCATATGCAAAAATTATTCTCCAAGGACAGGAGTGTTTTGTTTTTGTTATTTTTTAGGAAGAAGGAAGCAGAATGAGCTGGGCCTAAGGAAGTGAGTGAAAAACGGGCATGATAAGTAGATATTTACCTGAAAGCCAAATATATAAAATAAACAAGGGGCTGAACACCCCCCACCCCGCTCTTCAGAAAGCTAGAAGCAGAGCTATCTGAAAGCATGAGTAATGTGACCTAAGGCAGAGTTTAACCTCAGGGGGAAGGTATAAGAAAAGAAAGCATGCATGAGCATGTTTTCAAGTCTATGAACTGCAATCGTGTGTAGCTAACAACCTAGTGAGATGAGACAGCAATGTAATAAATGTCATAATAAAGTTAAGTATTAACATAAGGTGCTGAAAGAGAATGTTTCTCAAAGGAGGTGAGTCACTCATTTGGCAAGCATGTATTGAGTACCTATTGAATGTCAGGCCCCAATCTACAAACAAGATGCCAAACAAAAAAACGTAGGACTCCTCTTCTCAAAGAGCTTATGGTCTACTGGGGGAGGTGGTTTTTATTTAAGAAAACATATAAATATATGTGTGTGTATGATCTATATATTATTAGAAATGGTGCTAAGTGCTATACAGGAAATAATTCCATAAGAAAATAAGGTGACAGGCCGGGCGCGGTGGCTCAAGCCTGTAATCCCAGCACTTTGGGAGGCCGAGACGGACGGATCACGAGGTCAGGAGATCGAGACCATCCTGGCTAACACGGTGAAACCCCATCTCTACTAAAAAATACAAAAAACTAGCCGGGCGAAGTGGCGGGCGCCTGTGGTCCCAGCTACTCGGGAGGCTGAGGCAGGAGAATGGCGTAAACCCGGGAGGCGGAGCTTGCAGTGAGCTGAGATCCGGCCACTGCACTCCAGCCTGGGTGACAGAGCCAGACTCATGTGTTTGAGGGCGTGCAGAGGGTTGCTCAGGCTACCGGGATGAGGAAATAGAGGCAAGTGAGCCATGTTGCTATTAAACCCTGGCCCACCTGCAAGCCCACCCGAGTTCACACACCATTCTTCTCCCCTCAGCCTCAGCCTCCCAGCAGCTGGGGACTGCTGGGTGGCTGCCTCTACCACCACCACCGCCAATTTGTTTGCATTTTTTAAAAAGTAGAGATGGGGTTTCACCCTTGTTAGCCAGATGGTCTTTGATCTCCCCTGACCTGGTGATCCGCTTGCCTCTGCCTCCCAAAGTGCTGAATATAGGCGCATAGCCACTGCACCCGCCGACCAGATTTTTAATATCATAACTGTGTGCTTTTTGTTTTCCTCAAACAGTAACTCCTAAAATGAATTTTTAAATTAAAATAAATGAATTCATTTCCCAAGCCACAGGCTCCTGACTACTACTTACAGCAATTCCATGGTTTGTAACAATAGCTTTATCTGGCTGCTTTCAACAGGCCAATAATGCTGATGAGGTTTCAGAGAGTGAGAAGTATTTTTCTTTTCTTTTCTTTCTTTTTAAATCACCTCTTTCATAGCTTCCTCCTCCCTTCAATAAGTACTTCTATTATATATGGCAATATACTTTTTCTTTTTACATATTATAGCACACTAATTAGCTCTTTTAAAAATCTCATCGCTCCTGTTTCCAGGATCTCAGACAGAAAAAGAAACTGTTATTGAGGTTGGTTGCTTGAACGTCCTTGCTCTAATTCGTAAAGATAAACCCACAATGCTTATTAGTTGCTTGATAAGTTTGTTGTTTTACTTCTTTTTACTGGAGGAGAGCTTAACAATGAAAAACAAAGTTACCAAGAGTTCTGTCCTAATTTGAGTTCAGTTCCCTAACATACCTAATAATTCAGAATTAGTCTCATGAATTGTGGCAGAATGTCCCCTTTATGATTGTTAATTTTATTTTCTTCCTGTATTTTCCCTTTATTACTACAGTTTGGAATCCACATTTCAGTCTTAACCCTAGAGTCTAAGATAACTAAAATAGCACACATGGAGTTATATTTATTTGAGGGGGTAGGAGACAGCTGTGACTCAAGGCTGGGACTGGAGACAGTAAGCAATAGGCAGAGGTGTTTTGTTTTATTTCATATATATATATATATACACATACATACATACTTTTTTTTTTTTTTTTTGAGACAGAGTCTCGCTCTGTTGCCCAGGCTAGAGTGCAGTGGGACCATCTCAACTCACTGCAAGCTCCGCCTCCCGGGTTCATGCCATTCTCCTGCCTCAGCCTCCCAAGTAGCTGGGACTATAGGTGCCCGCCACCATGCCCGGCTAATTTTTTACATTTTTAGTAGAGATGGGGTTTCACTGTGTTAGCCAGGATGGTCTTGATCTCCTGACCTCGTGATCCGCCCGCCTCAGCCTCCCAAAGTGCTGGGATTACAGGCGTGAACCACCGCGCCTGGCCTATATATATATTTTTGAGACAACTTCTTGCTCTGTGGCCCAGGCTGGAATGCAGTGTTGCAAAGACAGCTCACTGAAGCCTTGACTTTCTGAGCTCGAGCGATCCTCCCACCTCAGCCTCCTGAGTAGCTGGGATTACAAGTATGTGTCGCCATGCCTGGCTAATCTTTTTTTTATGGAGACAGGACCTTGCTATGTTGCCAGGTTGGTTGTGAACTCTTGGGCTCTAGCTATCCTCTCGCCTCGGCCTCCCAAAGTGTTGGGATTATAGGTGTGAGCCACCACACCAGCCGTGTTTTGTTTTCAATTGGAGAAAGAAGCAATTCTATTGACAATCACTGGCACGCTGCCAAACTCTCAAGCAGAAATGACCGTTGGTTCCTCTGTGCTGCTCTCTTCCTTGCTCAGCAGACTTACACTACATGGGAGGAGGCAGTGCAGTGCGGCAGTTTGCCCAGGACAAACAGTAACTTGCTGCTGGAGCAGGGTGTCCTAGAGGAGACCAGGAATTTGTTACAATGTGAGCATAGTGAAGAAATTGATCTTGAAAAGAGGTAGCTGGGCACGGTGGCTCACACTTGTAATGCCAGCACTTTGGGAGGCAGAGGCTGGTGGATCACTTGAGGTCAGCAGTTCAAGACCAGCCTGATCAACATGGTGAAACCTCGTCTCTACCAAAAATACAAAAATTAGGACAGGGCTGGGAGCAGTGGCTCAAGCCTGTAATCCCAGCACTTTGGGAGGCTGAGGGGGGCGGATCACCTGAGGTCGGGAGTTTAAGACCAGCCTGACCAACATGGAGAAACCCCGTCTCTACTAAAAATATAAAAAAAAAATTAGCTGGGCATGGTGGCCCATACTTGTAATCCCAGTTACTCAGAAAACTGAGGCAGGAGAATCGCTTGAACCCAGGAGGTGGAGGTTGCGGTGAGCCGAGATCGAGCCATTGCACTCCAGCCTGGGCAACAAAAGCGAAACTCCGTCTCAAAAAAAAAAAAAAATTAGGATGGGAGTGGTGGCTCACACCTGTAATCTCAGCACTTTGGGAGGCCGAGGTGGGTGGATCACCTGAGGTCAGGAGTTCGAGACCAGCCTGGCCAACATGATGAAACCCCATCTCTACTAAAAATACAAAAAATTAGCTGGGCATGGTGGCAGGTGCCTGTAATCCCAGCTACTCAGGAGGCTGAGGCAGGAGATTTCTTGAACCCAGGAGGCAGAGATTGCAGTAAGCCAAGATCACGCCATTGCACTCCAACCTGGGCAATAAGAGTGAAACTCCGTCTTGGAAAAAAAAAAAATTAGCCGGGTATGGTGGTACATGCCTGTAGTCCCAGCTACTCCGGAAGCTGACACAGTTGAATTGCTTGAACCCAGGAGGCGGAGGTTACAGTGAGCTGAGATGACGCCACTGCATTCCAGCCACGGCCATGTAGCGAGACTCCATCTTAAAAAAAGAAAAGAAGAGAAGAGGTACTTCTTCTTCTTTTAACCTAGAAGAGTAAGAATGGGTTCAGATAGAGATAAGAAGGGAGGTATAAGTTGGAAGGTAAGAAATGAGAAAGGTTTATGCCTTACGATGATTCCCAAGTTTTCTTGGTTCTCAGAGCCCTTAGTGTTTCAGAATTTCTTTATGACACTCCCTGGACCAATAGAAAAATATAACAGTTCCATTTATCAGGTACAGTTCAAACAACCTAATAAGTAGTTATGTCTGGATAATTTAGCAGCTGTTTAAAAAATAAATTGAGTACTATAGATAGAGTGGCTCTAGTTTTGATTTTTTTTTCTTTTTTGAGACGGAGTCTCACTCTGTCGTCCAGGCTGGAGTGCAGTGGTGCGATCTCAGCTCACTGCAACCTCTGCCTCCAGGGTTCAAGCAATTCTCCTGTCTCAGCCTCCTGAGATTACTACAGGTGTGTGCCACCACACTTGCCCAGCTAATTTTGATTTTTTTTTTTTTTGAGAAAGAGTTTCACTCTTTTTGCCCAGGCTGGAGTGCAATGGCGCGATCTTGGCTCACTGCAAGCTCCACCTCCCGGGTTCAAGTGATTCTCCTGCCTCAGCCTCCCAAGTAGCTGGGATTACAGGTGCCTGCCACCATGCATGGCTAATTTTTTGTATTTTTAGTAGAGATGGAGTTTCACCATGTTGGCCAGGATGGTCTCGATCTGTTGACCTCGTGATCCGCCCACCTCGGCCTCCCAAAGTGCTGGGATTACAGGCATGAGCCACTGCGCCTGGTCAGTTTTGATTTTTTTTTAACTGCACATATAATTCACCCAACGACTATAATTCAGTGGTTTCTGGTATAGTCAGAACTGTGCAACTATCACCTCTAAAAGAAACCTTGGTCTCATTAGCAGTCATGATTCCTTCCCTGTCATTTTCCCATCCCTAGGCTACCACGAATCTACTTTCTGTCTCTATATCACATTTCTTTCTTTCTTTTTTTTTTTTTTGGGACGGAGTCTTGCTCTGTCGCCCAGCCTGAAGTGCAGTGGCTCGATCTCAGCTCACTGCAGCCTCCACCTTCTGGGTTCAAGCAATTCTCCTGCCTCAGCCTCCTGAGTCGCTAGAATTACAGGTGCATGCCACCATTCTCGGCTAATTTTTTTTTTTTTTTTTTTTTGAGACGGAGTCTCGCTCTGTCGCCCAGGCTAGAGTGCAGTGGCGTGATCTCGGCTCACTGCAAGCTCCGCTTCCCAGGTTCATGCCATTCTCCTGCCTCAGCCTCCCGAGTAGCTGGGACTACAGGTGCCCGCCACCACGCCTGGCTAATTTTTTGTATTTTTAGTAGAGATGGGCTTTCACCGTGTTAGCCAGGGTGGTCTCGATCTCCTGACTTCATGATCCGCCCGCCTCGACCTCCCAAAGTGCTAGGATTACAGGCGTGAGCCACCATACCCGGCCACGCCACTACATTCCCTTCTATCATAGCTGATTAATATTCCATTGTATGGATATACCACATTTTGTTTATCCATTCATTAGTTGATGGTCATGTGGTTTGTTTCCACTTTTTGACTATTTTGAATAATGCTGCTGTGAACATTCACGTATAAGTTTTTGTGTGAATTTTTTTTTTTTTTTGAGACGGAGTCTCGCTCTGTCATCCAGGCTGGAGAGCAATGGTGTGATTTCGGCTCACCATAACCTCTGCCTCCCAGGTTCAAGTGATTCTCCTGCCTCAGCCTCCTGAGTACCTGGGATTACAGGCGTGCACCACCACATCCGGCTAATTTTTGTATTTTTAGTACAGATGCAGTTTCACCATGTTGGTCAGGCTGGTCTTGAACTCTTGACCTCATGATCCACCCACCTCGGCCTCCCAAAATGTTGGGATTACAGACGCGAGCTACTATGCCCAGCCGTGCGAATATGTTTTGATATCTCTTGGGTATATACATGTGATTGGAATTGCTGGGTCCTATGGTAACTGTTGAAGCTTTTAGGGAACTGCCAGACTATTTTCCATATTGACTGTATTACTTTTCCTTCCTATCTGCAGTATATGGGGGTTTAAATTTCTCCACATTCTCACCAATACCTGTTATTATTTATCTTTTTGATTATAGCCATCCTAGTGTATATGAAGTGATAGCTCCTTGTGGTTTTAATTTGCATTTACTTGATTGCTAATAATGTTGTGAATCTTTCCACATGCTCACTGGCCATTTGTGTAACTTCTTTGCAGAAATGTCTATTCAGATCCTTTGTCTATTTTCTTTTTTTGACAGGGTCTTGCTATGTTGCTCAGGCTGGTGTGCAGTAGTGTGATCATAGCTCCAGTTTTATAGTTTTAGTTCTTCCATTTAGGTCTTTAATCCATTTTGAGTTAATTTTTGTTTTTTGAGACAGGGTCTCCCTCTGTTGCCCAGGCTGGAATGTAGTGGTACAATCACAGTTCACTGTAACCTCAACCTCTTGGGCTCAAGTGATCCTCCTGCCTCAGCCTCCTAGGACTGCTGGAATACACCACCACACCAGGCTAATTTTTAAATGTTTTTGTAGAGACAAGGTCTCGCCATATTGCCCAGGCTGGTTTTGAACTTCTGGGTTCAAGTGATTCTCCTGCCTCCGCCACCCAAGGTATTGGGGTTACAGGCATAAGCCACCATGCCCAGCCTATCCAGGCTTTAAATACTACCTATTTGCTGATAACTGCAGAATACAGCTGGGCAGCTCAGACCTCCTTCCAGACTTGATTATTCAACTGCCTTCTGGACATTCCCTCTGAATGTCTGGTATCTCATACCCAATATGTGAAAATGGAATTCCTGATCTTCCTTTCAAAACGTGCTCCTCCTCAGCCTTCCTCATCTCTGTTAATGGCATTTCCATCGTCCAGTTGCTTATGTCTACTTTGGAGTCATTCCTGACTCCTTCATTTCTCCCACAAGCCACATCCCATCTGCTGGGAAATCCTCTTGGCTTTACCTTCAGAGTATATGTAGGATTCTGCAGCCTCTTTTCATCTCAATTGCTACCTAGTCCAAGTTTCTGGCACCTGTGGCCTGGATTACTACAGTTAGCTTCGTTAGTGACCTTCCTGTTCTACTCTTTTTTTTTTTGAGACGGAGTCTTGCTCTGTCGCCCAGGCTGGAGTGTAGTGGCGTGATCTCGGCTCACTGCAAGCTCCGCCTCCCAGGTTTGCGCCATTCTCCTGCCTCAGCCTTGCGAGTAGCTGGGACTACAGGCGCCCGCCACCACGCCCAGCTAATTTTTTGTATTTTTAGTAGAGACTGGGTTTCACTGTGGTCTGGATCTCCTGACTTTGTGATCCGTCCGCCTCGGCCTCCCAAAGTGCTGGGATTACAGGCGTGAGCCACCGCGCCCGGCCTCTGTTCTACTCTTGCTTCCTTAAATCTATTCTCAAACCAGCAAACACATAAATTCTTAAACTCTGCAATGGTTTCCCTGCTCACTCTGCTCCAGCCACAATGGCCTTCTTACTATTCCCTGAACACACTAGGCACACTTCTGCCTTGGGGGCCTCTGCTGTGGTTTTTTTCCTGTGCTTGGTCCACTCTTTTACCAGTTCTTCCCATGGCCCACCTCCTTACTTCTTTCAAGTCTTTACAGAAATGTCACTGTCTCAAAGAGTCTTATTTTGACCAACATATTTGAAACTGCAAATTACCTGACATATTCTCAATCTCTCTTTTACCCTGACCTACTTTTTTGCTACTGCTAATCACTACACGATGTACTTAGTTGTGTTTATTGCCTTTCTGTTATTGCTTATCCTTTGTCTTCTCCCTACAAGAACATGGAATTCATGAGTGAGGAATTTTTGTCTACTGATGCATCCCGAAAGTTACAACAATGTAGCAAATGTAGTCACTCAAAAATTTCAGAATACAGGCTGGCTGTGCTGGCTCATACCTGTAATCACAACACTTTGTGACGCTGAGGCAGGAGGATTACTTGAGTCCAGGAGTTCAAGACTAGCTTGGGCAACATAGTGAGGTTCTGTCTTTATAAAAAATTTAAAAATGGCCGGGCATGGTGGCTCACGCCTGTAATCTCAACACTTTGGGAGGCCGAGACAGGCAGATCACAAGGTCAAGAGATCGAGACCATCCTGGCCAACATGGTGAAACCCCATCTCTACTAAAAGTACAAAAATTAGCTGGGCATGGTGGCGCACACCTGTAGTCCCAGCTACTCAAGAAGCTGAGGCAGGAGAATTGCTTAAACCCGGGAGGCGGAGGTTGCAGTGAGTGGAGATCATGCCACTGCACTCTGGCCTGACAAAAGAGCAAGACAGTCTCAAAAAAAGAAAAAAATTAAAAATTAGCTGGGCATGGTGGTACATTCCTGTAGTCCCAGCTACTCAGGAGGCTGGGGCAGGAGGATGGCTTGAGCCTGGAAGGTTAAGGCTGCAATGAGCCAGGCCGGTACCACTGTACTTCCTGCCCAGGCAACATAGTGAGACCCTGTCTCTAAAAAAAGGAAAAAGAAAAAAATTGAGACTACAGAGAATTTTAATGAGGTTACTCCTATGCTTAAGTGTGCATACAATCTGGATAAAAGGGAGCATATATGTAAAAAATATAAATATCAATACAAGGGGGCTGGGCGTGGTGGCTCATGCCTGTAATCTCAGCACTCTGGGAGGCTGAGGCAGGCAGATCAACTGAGGTCAGGAGTTCGAGACCAACCTGGCCAAATGGCAAAGCCCTGTCTCTACTAAAAATACAAAAGAATTTAGCCTGGCTTGGTGGCACGCACCTGTAATTCCAGCTACTCAGGAGGCTGAGGCAGGAGAATTGCTTGAACCTGGAACATGGAGGTTGCAGTGAGCTGAGATCGTGCCACTGCACTCCAGCCTGGGCCATAGGGCCAGACTCTGTCTCAAAAAAAAAAAAAAAAGGAAAAAATGGTGGAGGGGTAGGCGCTAGGCGCAGTGGCTCAGGCCGGTAATCCCAGCACTTTGGGAGGCTGACGTGAGTGGATCATCTGAGGTCTGGAGTTCAAGACCAGTCTGGCCAACATGGTGAAACCCCGTCTCTACTAAAAACACAAAAATCAGCTGGGCGCAGTGGCGGATGCCTGTAGTCCCAGCTACTCAGGAAGCTGAGGCAGGGGAATCGCTTGAACCCGGGAGGCGGAGGTTGCAGTGAGCCAAGATCATGTCACTGCACTCCAGCCTGGGCAACAAGAGCAAAACTCCATCTCAAAACAAAACAATACAAGATAATTAGCACATGCTGATAAGACTCTAATGATATAATGAATATGTACACAAAATTTTGAACACAATTATAGGGAGTTCAAACATTCCCTGAAGCCAGCTATGGGTCCCGAGTTAAGAATCCTTGGTTTCAAATATGGTTTTATCACCCAGGGCTTGGTGAAAATGGGATTTATTTTTTTTTTTTATTTTTTTTTTTTGAACGGGGTTTCCCTTTCCCCCCCCGGGTGGAGTGCCATGGCCCGCTTTTTTTTTTTTTTTTTTTTTTTCCTCCCGGGTTCACGCCATTCTCCTGCCTCAGCCTCCAGAGTAGCTGGGACTACAGGCGCCCGCCACCACGCCCGGCTAGTTTTTTGTATCTTTTTTAGTAGAGACGGGGTTTCATCGTGTTAGCCAGGATGGTCTCGATCGCCTGACCTCGTGATCCGCCCGTCTCGGCCTCCCAAAGTGCTGGGATTACAGGCTTGAGCCACCGCGCCCGACCGAGGGTTGCTGGATCTCTTAAGGCATTGGAGCTAAAAAGGATGTAGGAATGACTAGGGTAACACTGTCAGGATAGAATTATATCCGTCTTCAAAGCCTCGTGTAGCATTCCAGAAAGAGCGTCCTGGCAGTCCCATAGGGGCATCTTTAAAGCTGCCACCAACCACTTGCAGGTGCCCTCCTGGCCTTTTCTTAGAGACTTCACAGAGTTCTCTGAGTTTTTGCTTCTTGTGAAAACAGTCTGAAGTGTCCTCTCCCAACAGGTGCCTGTGGCAGTGCAGCTGGTTCTGTCACCTTCTGTCATTTGGTCTGGAAATTGCCATAACAGAATTTTTATTTGCTTTATGTAGCATAAAGTATATACATATATGTAAATTATATGTATGTATTTATGTGTATATGTAATATCAAGTATGTGTACTATCAAGTATCTATACACAACATAATTAGATACAAAAATCACACACACACACACACACGAATTGTCTTTTCTGGGAGAAGCACATGGCTGCTAAAATAGTTGTTAAAGCAGGTGCACAAGGATTACCCATAGTGTAACAAATGTGCATAGTCACTTTAAGAACCTAGTTAGGATGTTAGCTTGTGTCCATGTGAAAGGATAAAAGATGGCATGCAATGATATGATTCATTGTAGCACTAACTAAGTATTAATACCCGTTGCCAAGGTTGTCAGTTCGTATGTCCCCTTCTGTGCCCTCTGTAAATGTACTCCAATCCAGCATTTTATTCCTTCTATCTCCAGGCAGGCCAGAAATCCTTAAATGGCATATAACTACCATTTAATGGTAGGAGCACAATCTCCTACCTTACTCAACAAAAGGACTAGAGTAGACCCCTTGCCCCGTGTCTGCAGTTGCAGTGTAGCATGGGGTGAAATCTAGACTACAGGACCATCTGTCACACCACCACAGAAATATAGAGAATCTGAGACCAGGGTCACCACAGCATAGTGCCAGATGCTGGATATGAAGCTGTTTCTGGACCCTTGCCTACTATTTCTTCCTACCACTACATTACATTCCAGGTTTATGCTCAGAGGAATGAAATTAATCCACCTTAATTTAATTGCTTAGCTTAGTTATTCACTGTCTATTCTACCAGACATCCTCTTTCTGTAGGGAAAATCAGCGCAATTCCTTGACTGTCCTGAGCTCTACTTCATGTCGGCAAGGCAGGATTCATTCCTGGGTGCTGTGTGTGCAAACGTGTCTGGCTGGAACACCATGCGCTGGAGTGTGAGTGAAAAACCAGCCCCACCCACACTTTCACCCTTGCTACTGAGCCATATCACGTTTCCCCTGGCACAGGTTCATTTCTGTTCTCCCACTGTCAATCATCTCAACTTGACTCAAACATCTTTCTGTTAGAAACTTTCCACCCTGCGTCCATGGGATTTCAAAGTTGTTGCATTGGCTGTCAGTTTACTGACTAAATCTGCAGTGATGAAAGCATCCCTAAGAAAACTCTTGCAGAAAGATATGGTGCCCCTAAAACCAATTTGCATTACCCCTCATTTTAGAACCCCAAACATTTCACCTAAACATTTCAAGCTTCTGTTGTTGGAATTAGACAAAGGGGGCCTTTGACTTAATTATACTCTGTAAAAACGTCTTCACTCATCTTTGCTGAGGATTATCTTCCCTGTGTGAAAATGGACCCACCTTGCACAGAAATACACCAGGTTGTAATGACCACAATTACAGGCAGTCAGAACAGCAGCACAGCAACACCAGAGCTAAAAGCATATCTGATTTTCAAATGATGTTGGAGTTGCTCGCTAAAACCCATACTCTATCTTGCCTGGCAGGACTAGAGGAAAAAAGCAAATGTTCCTCATATTTGAAAATTTGATGACATTTTATTTCCATGTTACATTTGCATTTTTCAAATCTACGTTTTCTTTTTAATCAGGGTCATGGATTATACCTTCGCTGATTATATTTATACCCACTTATGTTTTCCTTTTACTTTCTTTTTTTCCCTCTCTTCCTGCCTTTCTTCCTGCTGTCCTGCCTTCTTCTCTGCGTTTTTTCAGGTACATCTCCTTCATGTATTTTTAAATTTAGTGACATATGGTTGGCTTTTGCTTTTTTGGATATCTAGTCTGAGAGTGTTATCTTTTAATATTTTAAGCCACTCCCATTGAATGTTTTTAAAAAAGGAATAACACCAATGTGTCGATCATTTTGTTTTCTGTTTCCTTTCTTATACTCTTCTTTCTTCCTTTTCATTCCTGACTTTCTTTGTGCTGTTCACCATTTTTCTAACACCTGCACCTTGCGGGCATAGTCGAATTCTTTCCCTTCCACAAATGTGGCCCAGTCTTTCCAGCTCTCTGTCTGGTACGCACCTCATCTGTCTATTGTCACTGCCTTCACTTGGCTAGTTCTTATTCATCCTTGATTCTCATATTGAATGATTTTGCCCTGAGAGACCCTTCCTCAGCCCTCTGTTCCTATGACATCCCTGACTTCTTTATCTCAGAGGACTATGCACTGTGTCCGTTTTCTGGGTATAAGGATAAGCTCCATGAAGTCAGGAATGATCTCATACACCAGTGCTTAGCATGGTTCCTAGGATAAAGTAGATATAATAAAAATTCAGGGAATAGTTAAATGAGTAGTTGATTACTTAGAGAGTCTAATTAGCCCACAGATTGTTGAAGACTGTAGGAATGGCTAGCAGCCTATGATGAAGGAACTTGATCTTTGTTGAGCTTCAGCTTCCTTTGTACCTGAAATCAGCTCTCAGTTTTCACATCCATCTCACGCTGGCCTCTACGGAGTGCAGTCCAGCAAAGTGGCACCACGTCAGTGAGTGGATCATTTTTGCAACCTGTGAGTCGGGGTATGAGCTATGTCAGTGTCTCTGAGCCCTGTGCCCCTTGGCTCCAAGTTTGGCAGTCTGGGCTTACTCTCTGTTTCCCAATTTCTCACCCACCAGGTGGAGAGAAAATGATCCCCTCGACTTGCTTCTCTGAAATGTTAGGAAAACTATAGGTTTATTTTCCACCAGAACCAGGTTAGACCATCAAAGGGCTCTATCCCTGGATCACACTGCTTTGCCTTTTCACAGAACTGCGTTGAAGGACATTTTAAGAACCATTCTCCTGAAATTAAAGTTATTTAATATGGAAGTCCCCATGATTTCACATGTTCAATTTTTGAGGACCCATGGGAAAAATCCCACTTGTATGTAAGTATTAGAAGAAGATTTGCGCTTCTTGTCCGGCTGCTCATTTGCTGTCTGTTTAATCTTATCATACTAGAAATCGTGTATCCATCTTTGACTTGGTTGCAGGGAAGGCTTACAGCAAAACGTGTTGCCTGCCCCTCCACCTGTTTGGCCACAGGGGTCATCCTGGGTCCTGCCTTACTTGTATTTTCTTCTCCTTGCCCAGATTGCCTTACCTATTGATTTTTTCTCTTTTTTTGTCTTATAAGTATTTTGTAAAACTTCCTTTTTTAAATATTTTTTCTGCCCCAAGGACAGACAGCAAAAAAAAAAAAAAAAAGATTAATTTTTGAAACCTGGATTTTCACTGCTATTCCCAATCATCACAGTCAATAAGGAGCTGATAAACATTTTCCTTGAAGTCTTGATACTCACAAACCCTATTACCATTATGATTATAATCTTTTACTTAATAGAATGGAGAACATTTCTTCCTTTCTTTCATTTTCTGTTTCTCTATTTTCCATGAATTTATTTATATGTGATATAAATGCTTCTGTTTTAATATCAACTTTTTTGAGACAGGGCTTTGCTGGGTCACTAAGGCTGAAGTGCAGTGGTGTAATTACAGCTTACTGCAACCTCGACCTCCTGATCCTCCTGCCAGCCTCCCGAGCAGCTGGGATCACAGGCATGTGCCACAGTGCCCAGTTAATTTTGTTTTTAATTTTTAGAGATGGGGTCTCTTTATGTTACCTAGGCTGTTCTCAAACTCCTGGGCTTAAGTCATCCTCCCGCCTCAGCCCCTCAAAGTGCTGGGATTACAGGCATGAGCCACTGTGCTCAGCCCTAGTATCAATTTTATAGGTTTGTTTGTTTGTTTGTTTTTTAAAGACAGAGCCTTGCTCTGTCACCCAGGTTGGAGTGTAGTGGTGCGATCTCAGCTCACTGCAACCTCCACCTCCCAGGCTCAAGTGGTTCTTGTGGCTCAGCCTCCCGAGTAGCAGGGATTACAGGTGCCCACCACCACACCCAGCTAACTTTTGTATTTTTAGTAGAGATGGAGTTTCACCATGTTTCCCAGGCTGGTTTCGAACCCCTGACCTCAAGTGATCTATCTGCCTTGGCCTCCCAAAGTGCTGGGATTACAGGCATGAGCCTCCATGCCCAACCAATTTTGTGTACCATTGCTATTCTGTCAGCGGTCTGATATTCATAAATCCCAGGGCTAGAGAGAAAATATGAGCTCTGCTGCCTCTCATATGCAGGAAGCATGGATGCTCTGAGGACAGGCACAGTGCACTCGTGGTCTGGTTACCTCTCACCAGATCCCCACTTCCAAACTGTGCTCTTTTTCTTCCTTCATTTTTTATCAACCTATAATGCTTGTAAAGAATGTTCACATCTCTTTTGACAAACATTAAAATACCCCGAGGGTGTTATTATCTTCATCCTCAATTTTTCACACAAGAAAACTGAAACTCTGATGGGAGTCTAAGGGTGGATGCTGTGTCATTTGCCCAAAGTTGTGCAGCTGGCAAGGGGGCGACTCAGCATTTTCATGGAGAGCATCCTCTCCGGGGCTGGCTGGAAGCGGGTTCAGATCACAGCTTCTGCATGTTCTCTGTGTACCATTCTACTTAGCATCTCTGCCTTAATTTCCATAACAGCAAATGTGGGTAACAAGTGAACCTGCTTAAGGGCCATTGTGAAGTTAAGGAGACAACGAATGCAAAAGGATCTAAAACATAAGCTCTCAATAGATGTTTGTCAAAAAGATAAATGATAAAACACTGGGTCTGAATGTAGGCCTTTTGACTCCAGATCCAGTATCCCTTTTCATTAAACTACCATCTCTCTTGGGAGGTGGTTGAGAGATTTGTGAGCCACGTAGAGAAGACTTGAAGGTGTGAATTGGATACCATGGCAGCTGATGTCAGGACAGGCCATCGCTAGATGACCGTACCCTGCATCCAAAGTGAGCTTTCCTGTCTGTGTTTTGACTTCTCATGTGAATAACGATTGGCATGGTTCATTCCTGCAGAGAAGCCCCTTGCTTCTCACCACGCACCTTCTAGGGGCTGGACTGCAAAGGTGAAATGGACAATCAACACACTGGAAAAGTGACTGCTGGGCTGTAGGAAAGGTCAGGGCTCAGGGCCTTGCTGTCCAAACACCACTCACAAGTCCAGCAAAGGAAGGGTTAAATGAATCTTCAAAGCACTTTGAACCTTCAGGGGAGAATAAAACAGAAGGGAGAAGAGTAGAATAAAATAACCCAGACCAACCCACTCCAGGCCATAGTAACCCCAAAGAAAGACTTACTAATTGTGATCAGCAATCACTGAGGTACTAGGTGAGCCTCTTCCATCATTGCTAGTGTCTCACTGGAGTACTACATCTCAGCAAATTCTTTTTTTAAATTTTTATTACTATTATTTTTTGAGACAGAGCCTCGCAGCAACTCCCAGGCTGAAGTGCAGTGGTATAATCTCAGCTCATTGCAACCTCCACTTCTTGGGTTCAAGTCATTCTCCTGCCTCAGCCTCCTGAGTAGCTGGGACTACAGGTGTGTGCCACCAAGCATGGCTAATTTTTGTACTTTTCGTAGAGACAGGGTTTCACCATGTTGGCCAGGCTGGTCTCGAACTCCTGGCCTCAAGTGATCCACCTGCCTCGACCTCCCAAAGCACTGTTATTACAGGAATATGCCACCGTACCCAACCCATCTTAGCAATTTCTTAAGCTGCATCTGCACTGAGAGGAAAGGCATTCACCCGTCAGTGATGTTTGCTTTGAGCCCAGGAGAGGGGGAAATGTCCAAATGAGCAATCCTTGTCCTGGAGATGACGTCTGCCCTCACCATCCCACCTATGGAGTTATCTGTGGGAGCTGGATAGAGAACTATGTTCTTCCTATCCATTAAATAACAGAACGTATTACAAAGGAAAATCGAGTATCCACAAGACAACATTATATTTTGGAGTGGTATGATACTACTGTGGCTTTTCTAGTAATTGAAGGGTCTGAGCTATGCAAAATGATTCTCACTGGGAATAAAACATTTGCTTCAGGAACTTCTAAAGGTGAGGGCAAAACAATTTGTGTTTGTTTAAAACACAATGTCATCCATAATTAATGGGATAGCTCTGGCTCAGTAGAGCTTGACACTACTGTATATATTTGAAGTCAGATTTCTGATTCCTGAGATAAGGAATAAATTTACCCTTAAGCTTTTATTTTATTTTTTTTCATGGTAAAGGTTATTTCAGTGACTGAATACGTGGTTCCTTTTCAGTATGTTTTCTAGTGTTATTTACCATCAAGTTATAAGAGCAAGAAAATTGCTGAAACCAGCTTTCAAATGGTAGGCCTGAAAACCAGGAGTATTAACTAGGTTACCAAGAGTTCTTTTAATGCTGTTTCTCCATACCATAATTTGAACTCTTGACACAGTCTTTAGAAAGAGTGTCTTTAAAAAAAAAAAAAAAAAAAGTTAAAAGGGATTTTTTCCATCTGGATATACACTTTTAAAAAATTAAAACTACCATTTGTAAGCCAGGGGCCAGAATAAAAAAATATAATCTATTATGACATCATTGAAATCTACTCAATAATTATACATCTAAATGCATGCAAGACAGCAATACAGAATGACTCGTAGATCATATCCCAGTGGAAATATTGCTTAACCCATGTGCAGGGAACTGTGACAGGGAACATACAAGTGGAATTTTAAAAATTCATTTAGTCAGCCTTGAAAACTTTTTATTTTTTATTTGTTTGGCTACATCCTGTATGTAAGTGTATTAGTCCATTTTCACACTACTATAAAGAACTAGCTGGGACTGGGTAATTTATAAAGAGAAGAGGTTTAATTGACTCACAGTTCCGCGTGGCCTCAGGAAACTTACAATCAGGGTGGAAGTGAAGGGGAAGCAGGCACCTTCTTCACAAGGTGGCAGGAGAGAGAGAGTGTGTGAAGAGGGAAATGCCAAGAACTTTTAAACCGTGAGGTTCCTGGGAACACACTATCATGAGAAAAGCATAGGGGAAACTGCCCCTATGAGCCAATCATTTCCCACCTGTTCCCTCACTCAATATATAGGAATTGTAATTTGAGGTGAGATTTGGGTGGGGACACAGAGCCAAACCATATCAGTGAGGTTTTATGCTTTGACTGGATTCATAGATAGGCACTTTCCTATGTGAATGCTCAAATAATTCCAACACAAGGAAGATTGTGGCTCCTGACTTAAGTAGAATATGGATATGAGTATCATGTATAAAGGTTCAGGAGGACAGGGATTCAGAGAGGTTCCATAAAGAAAGCTGGTGCACTTGTGGGGGGTGAAAGCATGGTACAATGTTCACAGAAATCAATAAGAA
>NW_022161245.1:0-20181 GCF_008728515.1 Papio anubis | reverse complement strand
GACCTCGTGATCCGCCCATCTCGGCCTCCCAAAGTGCTGGGATTACAGGCTTGAGCCACCGCGCCCGGCCAGAGTAATAGTTCTTTAGCTACATACCACCTTCCCGAAATTTTACAAATTAATCTTACATTACTCTCTGAAAGAGCTCATATCTCTTACAATATGAACTCAGTTACATTTTGAGCAAGAACTTTTACACAAAACATTTTTCAAATGTGATTCAACTGATTTTGAAATGCATGTTTCAAAATTAATTTCCACTGAGGTGCTGGATTCTTTAAAGGAGTGCAGGCCAGTGTGTAGCTACCAGAAACCTTAGTAAAACGGGGCTCATTCTCTCTGATAACAAGTGGAAGAAAGTGGAGTTGGGCCAGGACAGGATTCAAAGGTAGGAGAAAAAAAACAATCGTGTTCTCCAAATCTGAAAGTCACAACTCTGATCAAAAAATAGTTTCTCAAAGGAACAGTAGATTCTCCAAACCCTGAAACCAAGTGTTCAAAACTCAAGACTGAACAGGAGGCCCATGCTGACTTGAGCTGGAAGGACTGGCCAGCATTGTCAACTCCTTGCTCCTTCAAATCTCAAAGCCCCCTTTCCTGATGAAGATTCACCCTGGAATGGGCACGGCACAGGGCCTGAGAGTCTCCGAACTGGCTTTCTACACACTTGCCCCCCCGACACCAGTGCCGGGACTGGCCTTCAGGTCAGCGAGAAGGGGCATTCACTAAGACACTCTTCTACTCCTCAGTGGAGAGGAGAGGAAGTCAGGAAGTGCAGAGACATTGCCACCGGCACAAATGGTGGGTAACAGATCCATGCCCCAGAGAATGGTGACTTTCCAATAATCTGATTTTTTATGTCAAAATGTGGAATGACAGTGGGACACTATAATTCGGACTCTTGTATTAAGTATCCCACCTGTCTGATGTTTTGGAGTTTCAGACTTTCTTGAAAATCAAAAGAGGAAAGGAGGTTGAAACAAAAGAGAAAGAATTTTAAAAACTGCTAGATCAAATTTTCTAATCATCCTTTTCCACACCCACCTCTTTCATGAACCCTCTTTACTACTCCAAATAATTCAAAACAAGTTCAATTCCTATGGTCAATTCTCAGTGAAAACAACACACATACTTTTGTTTCTCTTTTCCTTCACACAGATGAATTTTTTTCATGGTTTGTCAACTTCTATGAATTCCAATTTCCAATTTTAGAACAGTTTCAAAATGTTGGTAGATAGCTGGATTTGTGGGGCTAATGTAGCTCAATGTATATGTAGTATAAATTATTAAGTTAATGCTCTCCTTTACTGCTAAATATTAAGTACACAAATGGTTCTTGCTGAATGTTTAATAAGGGGTGTAAAAGACTCAGCTGGAAAGATTTCTTTTTTGCAGGACGCTGCCTAATCTACAGGAAAGAGAATTCGCCTGTGATGGGCACCTACTCTATGCCATCTCTAAGTGCTTTCATAGAAGTCTATGCCACTTCACACATAGAACCTGGAGCTTGGAGCTGGCCAGTGCAGGAACTAGGACTCAGATCCAGCTGTGTCCCAGCCTAAGGCCTGCACCATTCTTCACCAAAGAATTCTTTTGAAAACTTGATACAAAGAAAAGCCACAGATTCAAATAAGTATTTGGCTCCCAAAAAATGAATGCCCTGAATAGCTAAGACTTGAACTACAGAAATGGGAACAGAAGACAAAATAAATCTGTAACCCATCAGTGAATATTTGCTCTCCAAGCTGTGCAAATGCAAACAGGAAATGTCACCAGAACTGAGAAAATCTACAGATTTTAACATAAATAAGCCTGATGTTTGGGGGCTTTGAAAAGGTATTTTCTAAAAGGTTCTATTTTCATATCCACAAATACAGCCCAGAGTATGCAGAGACAGATACTAAGCATTATTGCATAAAGAAAACAGGCTTAGAATTAGAAACCATGGCACACGAGATGTGCTGGGGCTGTGTGACACGCTGTAATTTGGCCAAAGGCAGCAGGGGCCCAGAGTGAGGACAGCAGTGATGGCCGTGGCTGGTAATCTGGGCGGAAAGGTTTGGAGTATGCCTTAGAAGATGGTCTGTTCCCACAGCCAGGCTTCAAAACACTGTGTCTGGAAAAAACTCAAACCATGTTTCTTCTGCTCTCACACCACACAGCAGTTAACATAGAAGACTTCTGTGACCCAAAATATGTGGGGATTTCTCCCCACCAGCAAGCAAGCAATCAGTTCTGCAGCCGACACCAGGTGGGTGTTCTCCAATTCTATTGTGACACCATCTCCCTCGAGACAGTGGCAGATCCCACAAGTTGAGGTCTCAGTCCCTAAAATTGCCCGCCTCAGATACCAGTCACAGGACCTCTGGAACTTATGACCAATTGGCTTCAAGTTAGGGTTCCCACAGCCTCCTCTTGGGGTTCAATTAGAGGAGCTCACAGAACTCGGGGAAACACAGAGGTGTACCAGTCCACAAATCGAAGAGGCCTGTAGGGGAGGTACGGGGAAAAGGGACGTGGCGCTTCCATGCCCTCCTTGAAGCACCACCCTCCAAGTGTTCAGCTGTCTGGAAACTCTCCAACCAATCCTTGTTTGAGTTTTTATAGAGGTTTCATCATGTAGGCATGATTGATTAAACCATCAGCCATGAACTTAACTTCGGCCCCTTTCTCTTCCCCAGATGTATGGGTGAGGCTGAAAGTCCCAACGCTCGAATCCTGCCTCTGTCATTCCAATGAGCAGCCTCAACCTGAAGCTGCCTAGGGGCTGCTGACTGTCAGTCATTCATGGCACACAAAGAGAACTTATCATTTTGGAGAGCCTAAGGATTTTAGGAGTTGTATGCCAGAAAACGGGGGCAGAATACCAAATATGTATTTCACAGTATCACATGTGGGCTTCCTCAAATCAAGGAGCCCTCTGTACAAGGAGCGTCCTGGCTCTTCCAGAAGTCTTGCATGTGTGATATTGCCTTAGACAGGTTCAAGTTGTTCTTGTATAAAGTGGAGGTAACTTTGCTTCCTTCACAGATTGCTGTGAGGAGTAAAAAAGGTAATTTCTGATACGTGTCTAATATAGGGCCTGGCGATAACAGGTGTTAAATGAATTGCAGCTGTTATGATTATTATCATCAACAGATGATTTGTAAAAGAAATTAATTCATAAGTATCTGAGAAAATGAATCGGAGTTGAGGCCAGAGACACAGTTCACATCAGAGGAACCTCTGCAGTGGAGAATCAAGACTTCTGTTTCTTAGTAGCACAACCAGAATCTTCACAGCACCTTCCTCTTGATAAAACTCTTTTATAGCAGTTTCTCTTCCATCCTGACACAGTTGCCGAGGCAGGCATCTCCATGCATGAAGGGAGCCTCAGAGAGGTTACAGAGGATGAGGCAAGGCGGAGAGGGAGGTCCAGGTGGAAATCTAAGAGCGGTACTCTTGCCACTACTCCACACCGCTTCCTGCTACCTGCTGAAACCTGGGGATAGCTTGGGGGCTCTGAGGGTATATGGCAGATGCCTCTGACGGCAGTAACTTAAGCATACCTTGAGAAGGACACTATGGGCTAAGAAGGATGTGTGTTTGGAGTTTCGAGATAATAAATCAGGGAGTGGCTGACCCGGAGATTCATTCCTTATCTACAAAGGACATCTGAACTCCTGGACTGTCCTTTGGAACCCAGGACATGAAAAGAACTGAGGTCCTTGTTTAAGTGGAAGGTGCGAGGAGGAGGGTGCTATATAAACAGCATGCTTTTTACAAATAAGCCCAGAGCCACCTGCCAGGGCAGCCTGGAGACCCCACCTTCAGACGCTCTCCCGCAGTACCTCGTTCTTTCCTTTGTCAGAGCACTTATCTATTAAAAAGTTCAATTAGTTTTAATTTTAATCAAAGAACTATTTTAATCAATAGTTTAAAATGGTCATTAAGTGCAAAAAGATAGAACAAAACACAGCAGTGTCCTGTCCACCCTTCCAATACTCCAGCCTACTCCTTCAAGAAGCTCCTTTCCATCCCCTCAGCACTAACTCTGGGGCTCTGAATCCTGTTTTTACAGCAATCTTGAGATGCAACGACTTGTGGTATTAGTGATAAATTTCTCATGATGGGCAATGAGGGTCAGCCCTTTTACATCTTTTCTCACAAAAGTTTTGCTATACACTTGTATTAAATCAATATTCATTCAAGTCTGTCAACACACATAGGGCCCTGCTCGATGCAGGGCTTGGGGCAGGTAGCCAGGGGAAGCTGCACTCAGCATGTCCAGCACAGTGCCCTATGCGAAGGCAGACAAGGGAAACCACTCAGCACTGGGGGAGACACCAGGACTCCAAGAGAGGCAAAGGGCATAGTGTGGGGGTGGGGTGCCCAGAGCGGGGGCAGAGTTGTTCACTGCCTAAGGACACAGGGAAGGAAACAGGTTCTACCCATTGCATTTCGCATTCAGGAGCAAATATACAGAGCAAGCCTGGGAGGCCTACGAGGACAGTTGGAAAGTGCAAGCAAGCCTGGGGCAGATGGCACATATGTGGGCTTGGCTGCCATTAACTTTCTTTTGAGGAAGCTTTCCTGGCCACAGACTATGTCCTCCCATACAGGTGAGCAGTTCTGCAAATGTGTGCTCTGCCCATTTAGAATCTGACTCAGATATCTTTCCTCCTGTGACATCTAAGATTATTGCTGTTGCCCATTTGCTCTGGGATTTCTTTGGGAATTCCAAAGACTAATTCTGTGCATGTTAGATCCATGTTCCGGCCTCCACCTCAACAGCCTGACTCACAATGTCAGAAACCAAGGCAAGGAACCTTTGATCATTTTCACTATTTTTTGTTCCATGACTTCCTTTAATTTCCTTGAGTACATAGTTTTTCTCCAGTAAAACACGAAAAAAAAAAAAAAAAAAAAAAAAGAGAGATGTTTTTACCTGAGCACTATAACTCTCCTCTAATGTTATGTACTTTTTATATGTCTCTTGCTGGGCTTTTAAATTTTCCCTTTTACTCACTGATTTCTCTAGGCCTAGAATTTGTTCCCCAGATAGTGTGAGTGGGTCTCCCTCAGATCCTTAGTCATCACCTGGATACCTCAGAATTATCCTCTCAGATGGCAAGGTTATCAGATGAGTTTATATTTAAAAACTTAGTGATTCAATATGGTGAAAGGCAGAGTAAGGTGCTTGGGATGTGGGAATCTCAGCAGGGTGACTCTGTCTTTGTGGGTGTCTATTTGGTTCTGTTCTGTGTCAGATCACAGCATTTTGCATCTTGTTTTCTAATGGGTTTGGTCACCACTCCCGATCCAAGGCCTGGCTGTGGTCTTTCTCCCGAGGCATGTGTGGGCCAGGGAGGAGCCTGGCGGCGGCGGGTCCTGCTGCCCTGCAGGAGGGGCTTCTAGAAATAAAGCCCATCACTCAGTCCCAACCTCCCCTCTAGTCTTTGTCCCCATAAAACACTGAGGACTGTACACTCACCCTACTTCCTTTCTGTGAGTTTCCATCACTGAAAGGGGCACTGTCAGCTGGCCCACACTGCCCTCCTCTTACCCCAGGGGTATCACACCTAGTACACTGTCACATGAGAATGGCATCTCCTCAACCAGAGAGCAGAGCTGATGGCTACTTTTCCTTACACTTAAATCTTTTTTTTTGTTCCCTCATCTTCGCAGAAATCTTATTTCTGCCACAAAGGAAGAGAGTCTGGGTATAAGTTTACCCAACACTTGTTCTTATTTTGAAAAATTTTCAAACCAACAAAATTTGCAGAATAATATGAAAAATGCCCATACAGATTTCACCTAGATTCATCACTTGTTAGGGTTTCACCACATTTACACATTTCATCATGGCAATCATCATGACAATTCACCTCCAAGCACTTCAGCTCCATCTCCTAACAACAAGGACATTTTGACACATTCCTATATTGTCTTTATAAAACAACTGTCACACACTCAGGATATTTCACATCAGCACAATGTTCTAATATAGTCTATATCTGATTTTTCCAATTACCCCAGTAATGATGCTGCTCTCCCATTCAGGATCCAATCAAGGTTCACACATTGGATTCACTTGACATGTCTCTTTATCCTCCTTTAATCTAAAGCATTCCCAGCCTTTCTTTGGCGAAACTGATACTTTTGAAGAGTCTGGGACTTCTGTTTTGGAGATCATCCTTCAATATAGACGTGAAAGATTGTTTTCTCATTATTAGATTCAGGTTAAAAATTCTTGGTTAAAAAAAAAATGACAGAGGCAATGTAGTGCCCTTCTCAATGCATCCCATGACTGGTAATAGGCAATTAAGGTGGTAACGACTAGACTGCTCCATTATAAGATCCCATGGCAGATATTTTCCAGCGATGGCCACAGCAATGTCTCCCAATCCACATGTACTGACTCTAATGGGACGTGATGCCCCAACACCCCCCGCCCCCCACCGTGGTGAGGTCTGTATCCTCTCCCTGGATCTTGGGTCCTCTGACTGCTTCAACCAATGGCTGAATAAATATGGCAAAAGTGGCATTATGCAACCAATGAGGCTAGACCGCAAAATGCCTCGTGCTTCTATATGCTCTTGGAATCCAGCCACCACATAATGTGGAAGCCTAGAGAGGCCACATCAAGAGACCACTTACAAGTGTTGTGGCCAAGAGCCCAGCAAAGGTCCCAACTGACAGCCAGCATTCACTGACACAAGCGTTCAGTGAAGATAGGTGCAGGTGATTCCAGCTCCCAGCCATCAAGTCTTCCCAGATGAGGCCCAGGAGACTGTGGAGCAGACACAAACTGCTCCTCCTGCTCCTGACTCACAACCTCCACCACTGTAATTGAATGGCTGCCTAATGCTACTATCAAAGGTGGCTGGTGATGCAGGCATAGATAAAATACAACCATATCCCTTCCCTACTATAATACATAATCTGAGGGGTGATGCTACAAGACCTGTGATTATCCTATTTCCCAACAATCTTTCATCCAATAGCTTCAGACCAATACATGATTTTTGCCTGAATTAATTACGAAGGTGGCAAAAG
Source organism: Papio anubis (assembly GCF_008728515.1). Lineage (NCBI taxonomy): Eukaryota > Metazoa > Chordata > Mammalia > Primates > Cercopithecidae > Papio > Papio anubis. The sequence continues at coordinate 13,143 of NW_022161245.1, read as the reverse complement.
TGACAGTTCATCCTTATTTCTGTACTTACTAGTTGGCATTCTTTTGTAAAGACAATTTTCCTTTCCCTACTTTCCATACTTCCATATGTTTTATATCAGAATGGACTCAGATTCTCTTTTTAAACATTCAATGTGTTCTAATCCATTTCTGTCATTATTCACTGTGCATTCTAAGTGTGGCTCGTGGGAGCCCTTTCAGGCTGGATCCTCAGTGGTACGTGGACTCACATACTGTCATCATTCTGTGAACACTTCCTTCTTTTTCATAAAATAACATGTCCTAGGCTCACCCTGTCAATTTCCTCTTGCAGCCTCGGAACCAGCCAGACTTCAGGGAACACTGGTTTCTTTCAGTTAGGAATGGTCATTTAGAAACCAAGATTTAGGTGAAAGGAGTGCTTACTAATACTGATGTGTCTTCATTTTCAGTGTTCTTTCAGGAAACAAAACTAGGAAAAATAGACTTCTTAAAAACCCTGAATTCATATTGATTCTGCTTATTCCAAACCAAGACCACAAGGCTCTGTCTTTCTTCCTCCATTCCATTTTTGCACCTTCTGTCTCCTACACTGAGAACTCTAGCTCCTAATGCACCAGTGCTCATTTGCTCAGTCCTAGAATACAAAGAAAACAGCTTGTCATCACCATACCAACGGAAATCAAGCCTAAGTGAAGCTCAAGGTTTCATTTCTTCCTTAGAATACACTCTACAGAGGATGTACAGAGTACTATGTTCAAAAGCTACCCAAATTACTTTTTTAACTGTACATTTTATTTTGAGATAATTGTAGATTCCCAGGCAGTGCTAAGAAATAATTCAGACGATCCCATGTACCTTCCCCTAATGGTAATGTCTTAATAACTACAGGACAATATCACAACCACTGATCCACTAATTGATGTAATCCACCAATCTTATTCAGATTTCACCAGATTTACGCACACTCATTTGTGCTTCTTTAAATCTAGTTTGATGCAGCTGGTCCACCTAACTTTTTTCCTTCTGTGTGGTTGTGGTATCTGATATATAGAGTTAGGTTCCTTTAACGCTGTTTGTATTCATTTTTCCATCATCTTTGTTGACTTAATTTTTGAATAAACAAAACATCAACAGGGTTCAAAAGCCAAATTATATATAAAAAGTCTACACCAAGAAGTCCCATCCCATCCCCATTCCCTGCTGTGAGTAACAATTCCATTAGGTCCTGGTTTATCCTTCCTGAGTTTCTTTCTGAAAAATAAGTGGATTCAAACACTTCTATCTTTTTCCTCCTTATTTTAGCAAAAGCACATTTTGGCCTCAGGATCTCAATTAATGGTTGTTAATTCAGAAGCTGGTGACTTAAAATTCTCATGATCTAGATGCTCCTCCTACCCAAAGTGCTTTGGATGCTGCTTGGATTCCACTGCAACCCGCTCCCACCACTCTGCTCACACTCTTCACCCTGCTGAGTCTGCTGGCTGCTTTCTCTCTTAACATATTATGGATCCAGGTTTTTCTTTTCAGACTTCCCTCTTAACTCTTTTTCTTCTTCAATCATTTACATATTTGAGAACTCATCTAAAAGAGAAAGGGATCTGTTTATCTTAATGGAATAAATGTATTCTATTAGAGTCCGGTTGTAAAATGAATTTCTCTGATGTGAAATTCACACATTCGTTCATTTTCCAATGAAGTTCATTCCAGCCCACCAGGGGAAAAGTAGTCATAGGAGATAACGATAATACATTTAAAAGTGCTGCCTATGTTTTTCAGATCACATGTTCATGAGGGAAGTGAGATATTTTCAATAAAACACTGCCAATAAAACATAAAATGTTAACAATTATACCTCACCACACTTTAAAAAATGTCACAAAATACAAATACCAAGAATGAGAGTACAACACTGTCACAGTTCTGGCAGGCTGGCCTGTTAACTCACACACAATTCCCAAGTACAGACAAACATCCCTGGGGTTCTGGCAATTGAAGCCCGTTTCTTCTTACCAGACTCAAACAAGCTTTGCATTAACTCTTCTTCCCAATGCCTTGCTGCGCTTCCATATCATTTGAACTCATCAAGCTTCTTTCTAAACACCACCCACACCCGTAACACCTGCACTGGGTACTGGGGTCCCAGAACACGTGATTAGAAAGCAGTCTTCTGCAGCGAGCACCTTTGCCCACTAACTCACATAATGAACATTTCTTGAGCAGCTACAAAGCAGCAGCCTATGTGAGCTGATACTTAACAGTGCTGAGTAAGTATCAAGTATTAGCCATTATTCTAGGCCAGACAAAGTCACTGGTTAATATCCAACAACCACCAGCAAACTACCAGATTCTATAATACATTCTATTTATTTTACCAAAAGCTGTTGTTCTCATTAGATGCCATTAGCATATCAAAAAATATTTGCTGAGTCTGACCATTTTAACAAGAGACAACGAGATGACCCATATTTCTCCTGGGAGAAAAGCAGAAAGCACAGGACATTACAGGTTTTCATGGTGATATTCCTGAGGGAGAACATGTGACAGGATGTGATTTTTCTGATATTTCAAATCACTTCAATAAAAAACAAAAATACAGTGCATTGTTTGTTAGAAGCCCTTTAACACAGCATATAACCTGGGAAAATACCTTAATCTCCCCGGGTTAGAGTCCAAACCTTGGGACTGTAGGATTCTAAGGATGCTGATGCACCTCTAAACTGCCTGGTATATTTAAAACTGCATGAAGTATGATGCCATCAAGAAACTTCACCAGAAACCTTGGTGGTCTTTCATTAAAATACTACAAAACTTGAGCCCACTTCTCTCCAGCTCTTTCTCCTCTGCCCCTGGTGTTCCAAATTTCTGAGGGAAGCTCTCCCATGGCTTTTAGGTGCCACTGCATCACTGTAGCACAAGAGCAGTGCACCAGCACCTGCCAGCTAGAGGCTCCACATGCCAGCTTTCCATGTGCTCTCCAACAGTACCAGGTGTCCACTGACAGGCCTGAGTCTCTGCTCTTTAGAAGGCAGGCAGCCCTTTCCCTGGCATAGCCTGTGGTGGCCAGTACCCTGCTGGACAGGCACACAGGCCACGGGTTCCCCAGGACCCATGCAAGGTGGGTACTTCCCCACAGGGTACCCTTCTTCCCTTTTCCTGCTCTGGATTCTGGTGTTGTGATGAGGAAGAATCACCCTTAGCCTGGAGGGTTCAGATTAAGGCAAGAGTCACACCAGTCTCACGATGGAGCAGCCAACACAGGGGCTAGGAAACACTGAGCTCTGGCCAGTGGGATCCAGAGAGGCTTCCTGGAGGAGGCAATGGTTAGGCTGAATCTTAAGGGGGACACTGGTCAGGACAGGGTAGGGAGAACACACTTAATACAAGGTCCCAGAAGTACACAGAGACCTGAAGGTATACCAAGTGCACCCCAAAGCAGAAGCAGGTCCATTCTGCTGGTGGGAGCATGTGAGGTGGGGCCGGGGGAGCTGCAGGCAAACAGTCAGGAGGGGCTGGGACACCCAGGACTGTGAAGGACAGACCATAAGGATGGGGACCATCCTTCTGAGCAGGGAACTGGCAGGCTTTTTTGTGTGGTAATGAGAAATATGGACTTATCGAGGCTGTGGGACTCAAGGCAAGGAGACCACAAAGGTCCAGGTAACAGATGATGGGGCAGTATGGATGGAGAGGAGAAACAGTTTGTAAATATTTAGGAAGCACAGGAATGGATTGAATACAAGGAAAGGGAGAGGAAGGAGCCCAGCAGACCATAAGTCTTCTGCTGTGGTAGTGAAAGGGGACCACTCATTGCATGTTTCCAGGGGAAGATGATGGTTTCTACAGAGCACCTGCAGCCTCAGGTGATGAGGAGCCCTCCAGACAGAGCTGCCCTGATGAGTGCTGTCCCATGGCTACACGGTACACATCCTGACGGGCTCAGCTGCCTGTGCCCTCTCTCTGCCCGGACATTGGCCAGCTCCATCTAGTCTGGCCTGTGCTCTCCACACTGGCACGTGCAATGTTCTCCTCCTAAATTAATGGATCCACTCTTATTCCTAAGGCATCTTTCAGGTTATACTTTACTATGAACACTTTTAACTGGTCCTGAGAGCAGGAACATGGCTGAAAGGAAACACTTTTTAAACACCTGGTGTTACACCTAGAGTAAAGTGGTAAGGCACACAGAGGAGCTAAATTCCATGAGCAGCCTTGAAAAGGACAGTCCTGAGGTGTCATGAGTTCCTGGGATGGCACTTCATAAGTGACATGGAAGCAGACTGTCTGGAGGGGACCCGACCTGGCCCGGGATCCAGAGCAATCAGAGCAGCAAGCTGGGTTCTGTGGGGCAGGAGCCATCTCCATTTCTGAAAGGAGATCTTCCCACCCTTTCAAAAGACAAATCACAGCTTCAACAATGGAGGCAAGGGTAGAGATGTGAAGCCAGCCTACCTCAGGTTTAAATCCCGCTTCTACCACTTAACAAGCTGTGTGGCCTTGAGCAAGCTACATACTCTCTGAGGCCCAGGTTCCCATTGGTACAGTGGGAATACCTGCGTCTAATTACTAGACCTGTGTGTGACGAGAGATGAAGCCCCTGGTGAAGTGCCTGGTACATAAACACTCAACAAAAGGGAGCCATGGCTGGTCCCTGCATGCAGGTGGAAGAGAATGTCAAGCCACAGACCTCTGGGAGAAGCCATCCTGCCTGCTCAGTGGAGATGCCTGGCAGGTGCTGCAGAGGCCACAGAAGCTGCAGAAGTTCTTATCACGGCACTCCAGCCAGCCCCAGCCCTGTGGATTAGGTTCCTTTGGCTGACCAACCTGAACCAACCTTAGCTGAACTGGCATCTCACATCCTGAATCAACAGCCATAGGGGAGGACAGGAAACTCATGCACTTGGAGTATTTCTGACCTCAGACAATGAAGTCTTCCCTCCTCAGCTCTTACTCTGCCAACACCACTGGTGATATTGGTGAGGCGTGCACTGAATAATGGACTTGAAAGAATGAACAAATAAAGCAAGGCAGGGAGAGAGAGCTTCAGGAGAAAGGGGGAAAAAAGACAAACCTTCTACTCACTGCACTTGAGCAACCACCAGGTCTCATTCAGGCAGCACAGGAAGAGCAAATAGGCCTATGGTCTTTTCCCAGCTCCAGCACTATCACTATTTCTCATCTAGAGAGATGAGGGCCTTACATGGCCTCCACTTATTCTTTGAATATACTAAAACACTTTGCAAACCAGGATGTTTGATGTGATGAGGAATGCCTACTGGAAACATACAAGTGTTCACATGACGGTGGATATTTACAACCAGCCGTGTTCAAGGAAGTAGCAAGAGCAGCTGTCCCAGGACTGTAGATATTTTGCACAGTGCTGACCAGAAGGTAGAGGGACAGCAGCCCCTGTTAAAAAAGTACATTCCTGTGTTGAGACTCTGAAACTTGCGTAAACACAACTTGCCTTAGACCACAGCAGAGAAAAACTGCAGTGAGAAATGGGGGAAATCAGCAGTGTCCCTGTCTCCACAGACCACTGCCCAGGGAAGGAGCAGCAGGGCAGGATCCTCAACTGTTACTCACCTGGAGAACATCCTGTTTTGTCCCTTGGTTCTAAAAGATAGGGATGAAAACCGGGGCTCTCCAGGGAAGCAAGGTGCAGGAGCTGAGACCAGCCCAGGAGAGAGCAAGCCTGTGAATTCAGTGCTCCTGGCAGCTCAGGCAAGGAAGGTTCTATACCTGGAGCCTGTGGAGCCCTCACGCCAGGAAGAAAGAGTGCAAGGAATGCCGCTTCTAACCTAAGATTCTAAACAGTGTTTCTTGAAGGTGAGCCCTAAACTGTCCATGTACACATAACCTGTGCATGTTCATCCAAATGCAGATTCTTGAGCCCGAGCCTAGACTAGGACTCTGCGGTGGAAATCTGCAATTTTTAGCGAGCACTTCAGATGATTATGAGGCATACAAAGTTGGCCCAAACAGGATCTCTTCATCTTGGCACTTATAAAAAAATAGAGCAGAGTCTCACAATGTTGCTCAGGCTAGACTCAAACGCCTGGGCTTAAGCAATTCTCCCATGTCAGCCTCCCAAGAAGCTGAGTCTATAGGCTGGTGCCACACGGTACCTGGCACTGTCAACATTTTGTGCTAATTCCTTGCTGTGAGGGGCTGTCCTGGGCACTGTAGGGTAGAGAGCTGCATCCCAGGCCCTTACCCAGTAGATAGATGTCAACAGCATCCTTCCCTCAGTCATGACAACCAAGTATGTCTCCAGATGTTGCCAAATGGCCCTTGAAAGGCAAAAGCACCTCTGGTTGAGAGCCACCATACCGTAAGGGGAAGACATAAGAGAGATAAGAGTCTTTAAAAACAAATTTCTGAGAAATACAATGATGGATGATCTTTAAAAGGGGAAGAGGAGGCCGGGTACGGTGGTTCAGGCCTGTAATCCCAGCACTTTGGCAGGCCGAGGCAGGCGGATCATGAGGTCAGGAGATTGAGACCATCCTGGCTAACACGGTGAAAACCCATCTCTACTAAAAATACGAAACATTAGCCAGGTGTGGTGGCACGTGTCTGTAGTCCCAGCTACTCGGGAGGTTGAGGCAGGAGAATGGCTGAACCTGGGAGGCAGAGGTTGCAGTGAGCCAAGATCATGCCACTGTATTCCAGCCTGGGCGACAGAGCAAGACTCTGTCTCAAAAACAAAACAAAACAAAAACGGGGAAGAGTATAAGCTGTCCTCAACTCTAACGAGCCTAAAAATCATGACCTTGCCAGGCTCGCTACTCATAGGGTGGGGACAGAGCTCTCCTGAAGGAACACGTCATCCTGGGGAGAGGGAGACCTACAATTTGATGAACACAGAGGTGGTTTCTATCATGTGCTTCTAGGAATGAAACCCCTGAGAATCCCTGACCTAAGGGCCTCAATGTCGCTGTGGAGGAAGCTTTCGCAGAAGCACCCACGCCTAACAGTGCAGGAAGGGCAGGGAACCAACCAGGAACAAGACCGAGTGGCCCAGGCCTATAAGAATGGGGTCAGGAGAGCTGAGGCGCAGACATGCTGATCCTTTTGGAAAACGTTAAGGACCAAGAAAGGGCTTTTAAAATTGGATTAGGAGTGATAGAAAGAAGAAGGGATAGGCCCATATTGGGGTGAAAGGTGTTCAGTTAACAGACGATAGAGAGAAAGAGCTACTAAACTCCCATTTTCTATCAAGGAGAACAATCTTCAGACTGAAAAGGGTGAATCAAATGCTGATATGAGGGAATTGGAACGCATGTCAGGGAAGAGATTGTGAGAGAACATCTAGTCACACTAAATGAATCCAAATCTCCTGACCCAGATGAATCACAGCTCAGCGCAGAATTCACTCACTAAAGAGACTTGCTCACTGCAGGCACTCTCGAGAATTCAGACAAAATGGGAAGATGCCCAAGACAAGACAATGTCCAATTCAGCAAAGGGGAGAGAAGGCAGATGCTTTGCAAACTACAGATTGGTGAACTGGACATAGATCCCTGGCAGAACTTTATGGTCCAGAAATGCAGCCCCCAGAAGCCAGCCCAGCCCAGGCTGCTGGAGAACAGGTCAGGCGAGACCTATGTCGTCACCTTTTGTCTATTCTAAGAGATGAAAATTAACAGACATTGTGAAGTCCCTGTGCTCAAGTCCAAAAACACTAGCCATATGCAGAATGTGGGAGTGTGGCTTCCCAGGGCGCATACTAAGGTGGCCCGAGGGAGCTGTGCTGAGGACTGGAAGCCCCAGGATGTGCTGTGGAAGACAGCCCCTCACAAGCAGGCACAGCACAGCGCCATCCAACCCCACCCAGGCAGCAGGACATGAAGGATGGAGACAAAACCAAAAGGAGAAGTATCGGATCACTTCTTGCAAAGAGTGCCTGAAAGAACTGGGAGAACGGTTTAGGGGAAAAAAACTGAAGTCAGCCCTTAACTCCCCAACCTCCACACATACAGGAGGCTGCAGGTAGGTGCTGTGTGGCTCTGTAACAGCCACAGTGACTCCGTGGGGTGGGAGTAGAAGCAACGGGTCCTAATTTTATACTGGAACATGGAGCTTAATCCAACATAAAGAACAACTATGAGTGTCCACTAATGAGAGGAACCACCTCAGCAGGAAGAAGTGACTGAGTATCTCTCTATACATTCTAGTAGCCATGTTCATATATTATCTCAGGGAACCCTTAGCAACACTCCAGTAAGGTCCATTAAAAATGAGGAATTGAGGCTCAGGAAAGTTAACTAATGCAGTTAGCAAGTGCTGAGCACAGGAGTCTGACCCAGGGATGAACCCAAAGCCCATGCTTTTCCAACCTGGGAGCTTCTAGTCAGCAGCTAAGCCATCGCCAGCTGGGAAGACAACCAGAAAACATCTTGAAAGTGCCTTCTGCCGGGCGCGGTGGCTCAAGCCTGTAATCCCAGCACTTTGGGAGGCCGAGACGGGCGGATCACGAGGTCAGGAGATCAAGACCATCCTGGCTAACACGGTGAAACCCCATCTCTACTAAAAAATACAAAAAACTAGCCGGGCGAGGTGGCGGGCACCTGTAGTCCCAGCTACTCGGGAGGCTGAGGCAGGAGAATGGCGTGAACCCGGGAGGCGGAGCTTGCAGTGAGCTCAGATCCGGCCACAGCACTCCAGCCTGGGTGACAGAGCGAGACTCCGTCTCAAAAAAAAAAAAAAAAAAAAAAAGAAAAAAGAAAAAAAAGAAAGTGCCTTCTAACAGGGGATATTCCAACAATGATTAGAATGAATAAAACAGGATTTCAGAAAGCAACAGATGTGATTGCTTTATTAGTAATAAATAAGTACAGATCCAAAACACAATTTTTTGTCCATCAAATTGACAAACTTAAAAAATGACGAAAATAGGGAAGGGGCAGCTTTTAAATTATAATAAATTACACAGATTTTAAATATCTAAATGCCAAAAGTAGTATCTATAAAATTAAACCAACAGATCAGGAAAACAGAGTAACAATAAATAACTAGAGGTTAATAATTCACATTATATAAAGAAGTCCTATAAATTAATTAGAAAAAGACAAACTGCCTAACAGAAAACTAGCCAAATGATATTTAGAGGCAAGTCTCAAAAGAAGAAATATGAAGGCCCAATAAACTTATGAAAAGATGCTCAGCCATATTAATAATTATATGCAAAATTTTGTGCCATCACCATGCTGTGATGGTATAGGTGTGGGCCAAGGAACTCCGAAACACTTTTTGTTGGTTCATATTTTTGAAGAGAAGTTTGGATGTATCCATTGAAATTAATTGTAAAAGATAAAAATAATCATAAATGTCCATCCACAGGAAATGATTAAATAATGGTAATCCCTATCACACAGTCATCAAAAAAAAAAAAAAAAAAAAAAAAAAAGGAGACTGGTGTGCAAAGAGACTTGATATGCAAAATTGTCCCAGATGTACTGTTGTGTGCAAGTTACAAAATTAACCTATGAAATAATAAACTGTGAGCCTATTTGTTAAAACAAACTATGTTTGTATTATTTACACAAATAATGTTACTTAAAATGTATGGAAGAATACACACCAGTAGTTAGTTCTGGAGATTAGGAGCCATACTTTGCATGCTTTCACAGTGTTTTTTAAACTTTTTGGAAATGTGTATTATATGAGTAATTAACTTAAAAAGTGAAAAGGAAACAACCCAATGCTGATGAAAGCTTGCGAGACTGGCACTGTCACATGCCACTGGTGGAGTGAGAGCTGCTACAGCCCCTATGCAAGGCAATCTGGCAACCAAAAGCCTTATGATGTGCAGGGTCTACAGCCTAGTAACCACAATTCTTCATCTATTTCTCTTAAGAAAACAAGTTCAGGCAGCTAGAAAGTTTTTCAAAGTAATCTGGTTTTGTCCTAATAGGAAAAGCCTAAAGTAACTTAACAGCACAATTATAGGGGACTGGTGGAGCAAATTATGGTACATCCACATAGATTTGATGCGGAAAGAGGGTTCAAAATAGACTGCATTTTTAAAAGGTTACCAAATGGCATGTATGGTTACAATTCCATTTTTGCAAATATTACAACATTACAAATATTACCACAGCAGAAGCCAGTCTAGGCATGTATACACCAAGGGATTTACAATGGTTACTTCTCTAGGTGAACTGATTTGGTCAATTTCATCCTATTCTTTGGGATTATCTGCATTGTTTGTTTTTTTTTCCTACATGAACATGTGTTACTTAAGACAAGTATAAGCATTTTTTTTTTTTTTTCCCCAAAAAAAGCAATGCTGCCCCATTGCTGGGTAAGCTCCAAGCAGATGGTTGGGTAATTCCCACGACACAAGTACCAGGGCAGAGTTTTTAGGATTGAGAGGGTCTGGCTCCCCTGCTGGCACCAAGCAATACTTAGTTACACTCAGAGAGGAGCTCCATCTACATCCATCCACCTCAGCCCAGGCTCTGCCACTGGCTGGTCTCTGATGCAATCTGTCCTGACTGCAGTGTTGCTGTATGTTTGTCAGGTGTTGACCAGGACCTGAACTGGACTCCGTAGGGGGAAAGTGAGTTAGGTTATGCCACCACATGTGGCAGCCCTACAAAGAAGGGGCGATGGGAAGTGATCAGAAAAGGCTTCCAAGGTAGGCAGGGCTTGCCAGGTGACCTTACTCTCCAGGGACAGATGCTGCTGCTGGACAGGTGTGACTGGAATAGGGCCTGGAGCCACAGGCAGGGCCCAGATCACAGAGCCCTGCAGGCAGAGCTAAGGAATCTCAGCTCTCTCCTGAATGCAGTGAGAGCCACTGATGAACTCTAGATAGAGTCTTCCCGCAACAGGTGGATGCCAGATCATAGGTGGAGGAGGTTTTAGCTTCAGTTCAAATGAGAGATTAGCAAGGAACCACCATCATGGAGGGAGGACAGAGACAGCATGGGAGACATTAGCTCAATGATATGGGCAGGACTCGGTCACCAGTGGAGTAGGGGTGGCACAAGCATCTGTTTTATAGCCAGCCCCAGCAGAGGCCAATGGCTAATATCAGATTGCCTTTCTCAGCATGCCCCCATCCCCAAGGGCCAAGGGGCAAAGAAAAATACCAAGGGGGTTCTCCTGGTCAAACGAGCTGATCAAGGCTGGACAGGGAAGAGCTGAGAAAGGAAAGGAAAAGAAAAGGCCTTAGAGTACCCATTTCATTAAAATTATCTGTTTAACAGTCTTTTCCAGCAGGGATAGGTGGTAACCCACACACATGATGGACAGGCACTTCTGGCTCTTCAACCCTTAAGTACCTATTTAGCAGGCTTAATGTGCTAGGGGAAAAAACCAACATACAATAACACTGGAGCAGGAAATGCTGCATATTCATGTAGCTGCTGCCAGCTATGGTGTAGGAATCACTTCAAGATGAGGTACTGATTCAGCCTGTGCTTAAAAGGACCCCAGCAACAATAATGGAGGAAATGACATAAATCAGCAGCAGTGAACATCAACTTAACCATGAGATTACCCTTTGGCCTTGCATGACAATTTCACCTCTCCTAAAAGGTATATATTTGGCTTTTCCTGCAGCACTGACCTTTACTTCTCTGGACCAGGGAAAGAGAACAGGAGAATAAGAACCTAAGTGTATGCAACAAGGCACTGGCATGAAACCCAGGCTGGGGTCTGCTGTAGGAGACGACAGGCAAAATGCCTAAGAACTCACTGCAGCACGGTGGCTCTGGTGGATCCTGACTTACACCAAAAACAAAAAAACAAAACTCCTGGAAGATAATATTTTTGAGAAAATCAGAGAAACTAATGTCAATTCTCTGAGGCAAGAAAATAACATTGTAGTTATGTAAGAAAATGCCCACAGTTTTTAGAGATGCATATTGAAGTATGTAGGGGGAAACTTCATGGTCACTGGGGTTTGCTTGAAAGTACTTAAGAACAAAAGAAAAAAGGCAGAGAGATGAGCAAATGTGGCAAAAAGTCTGGGGGACAGGGAAAGAAAGGCTTGGCGTACTGTTCCACTTAGGGTAAAGATCCTTGTAGGTGATTTAATACAGACTCAAACAATCCTCTGAGTGGCTGGCCCAGTACAGTCAACTGGTGAATAAGTGATCCCCTGAATTTAGCCTGCCAAGGTCTACGGGCAGCAAATTCTGACTGCTCCCCACAGTCCCAAATCATTCATGTGACAACTGGTACAGATTTCCAAACCTGTTTCTTTATCTGTAAAATGGGAATGACAGGAGTCCCTTCCTCACAGGCTTGTTCAAGGCTATAACAAATTAGTACCTGTGACATACTCAGAACGCATCAGGCACTTTTGCAGCAAAGAGTCAGGCAAAGACAGTGATTACTGTTATCAATCAGCTCACTGGGTCACTGTGAAGGTCAAAGGAGTCAGTGCAGGTGAAGTGCTTGACTACTGCTTTGCAAGTGGGACCACTCAATAAATGTTAACTACTGGGCACCAAGAAAACCAGCTTTGGAGACAGAGAGGTATAGTCTGTTAGCAATATTGTATTAATTCATTTAATTCTCAAAACCACCCTAGGAGATCAGAACTACTATGATTTCTATTTTACAGAAGTAGAGTCTGAAAGCCCTGATTAAATCTTGGCTCTGAGGTTGAACAGCTCAGGCCAACTGTTAACCTCTCAGTGTCCTCATTTTCATTGTGATTCTCGCCACACTCCCCAACCCCACCATCAGGAAACCTAACTGGCAGGTCTTGGGCACTGTACTTAGCAAAGTGCAGGTGTGCAGCCAGTTCAGCAGGGTTCCTGGCTCAGACATCTACCCCAGAGAAGCCTGGCTGCAAGGCCCAGGAGGGCCACAGCCTCTCTAGTGTGCAAGAGCGGTTGCAGTTTCTGCTTCCCCTCACCTCAGAGATTAGTGTGACATATGAGAGGATTTCTGCAAAGTAGGAGATGAGACTGAGGTACAGAAACACATTTTTAGCAAACATACCAGAAGCAGTACGCAGAGTAGACTCAGGGAAGAGGGCAATATATGGTGGTAATGGAAGTGGGGGCAGTGAGGGAGGTGATAATAGTAGTAGTGGTTGGAGAGGGGGCAGCAGCAATCAAAATGGTGGTGGCAGTGAAGGTGTGGAGGTGGTGGAGGAAGAGGGAGAAGCAGAGGTTGCAGAAGTGCAGGTGAATGTGGAG
>NW_022161244.1:0-20253 GCF_008728515.1 Papio anubis | reverse complement strand
ATGGACTACCAGGTACTGGACTTTAGTCTCAAAGAAAGTATATAAGTCAATGTCACAATTAGTAGTGGACACCAGCCTTGCAGCTGCTGAAGAAAATATGAACCATCCAACAAAGGAAGCTCCTCTTCCCTTGAGGCTCAGGATACACTTTATTCCCCAGAGTGGAAGGGAGAATCTACCCAAAAATGGAAAGTACAGGATTGTGCTAACAGATTGGAAGGTTGGCAGATATAATTTGCATAATCTTCTTAGAAGAGGAGGATCTTAACAATAGTAGACGGTAGTGTGGTAGACAGTATAGGGTAATTCTGTTTTTAAGGAACTGTGTGGCAAATGCTCAGATGTGCATTGGAAAGAGCCAAATGTGAGTCCAAGAGAGTCACAAATGTGAGTCCAAAAAAGCCTGGCCTAGGCTGGTGGACAGAGCCCAAGATTGGGGACTTGATCCTGATAGTGGAAGGAGCTGTTTCGGAGTCTGGGTCAATTAGCACTAACTATATGACATGTAAGTAGCAATTTAATGTCAAAATCCTGCTGGAATAACATCCTGTGACCCCCACTAGGTTCACTTAACAAGGCCTACAGGCCTAGCCCAGAAGGGGTACTTGAGCTAAACGTTTAGGAATAAATGTGAATGGACAGATGGAACAGAGATGAGATTCCAGATAACTCCGCAAAATGAGCAGACAGCCAAGAAGGAACTGAAGGAAAGAGAGGAGCGCTGTCAGTCCACAGTGAAGAGCACAGGCTTAGAAGTACTGCTACGAAAGGGGCTGCATTGGAAAGATAGAGGCCATGAGACTCCATATCCTTTTTTTCTTTTTTTTTCTTTTTTTTTTTTTTTTGAGAAAGAGTTTCACTCTTGTTGCCCAGGCTCTAGTGCTATGGAACAATCTTAGCTCACTGCAACCTCAGCCTCCAGGTTCAAGCAATCCTCATGCCTCAGCATCCCAAGTAGCTAGGATTACAGGCATCCACCACCACGTCCAGCTAATTTTTGTATTTTAGTAGAGATGGGGTTTCACAATGTTGGCCAGGCTGGTCTTGAACTCCTGACCTCAGGTGATCCGCCCCCTCAGCCTCCCAAAGTGCTGGGATTACAGGCATGAGCCATCGCACCCGGCAATAGCTTCTTAAAAGGATATGTTAAGGACCTTAAAAGGATATGTTTAGACATCCTTATAGCAAATAAGAAGCCATGTGAGGTTTTGAGGAAGAGAAAGATGGTTATTAAGAAAGATAATCTGGCTCTGGTAGGAAGGATATACAGAGGAAACACTGAATCCAGGGCATCAGTGAGGAAGCTGTTGCTGTCATCCAGGTTTAGAGCAGTGGTGGTGGGACTGGAACAGATGTGCCCAAGAGACATTTAGTGGGAAGGAACCAAGATTTTCCAACCCCATGTCAAAAAGTGGGAAACACGAGCGAAGTCAAAAATGACTCTCAGGTAGTTTGTGTGACCATTGTCAGAGAGGAGAATGATAGAATACTTGTCAGCTATTTGAAATGTCTTCTGCCAATTGCCACATGTTACCCTGCAATGAGAAAAGCCACTGCCCTGAGAATGGTCACTACCCAGTGGCCTCCTCATCTGCACCACAAAGCTTCTAAGTGTGTGGTAAGTGGAAACCAGATTAGCTGCCTATCTGCTTGATTATATTTTTTCTTAAAAATGTATAACTATCAGAACACAGAGCAAACACCTCCTAACCGTTTTAGTGTAGTGATCACTGGTAGAACAAGACTGAGAAGACACCTTTTTCCCCCAGGACAGGGCCTCACTGTTTCCCTGGCTGGAGTGCAGTAGTATGATCATAGCTCACTGTAACCTCCAACTCTTGAGCTCATGCAATCCTACCACCTCAGCCTCCCAAGTGGCTAAGACTATAGGCATGCACCACCACACCAGTTCATTTTTTAAATTTTTTGTAGAGTTGGGGCTTTATTGCCCAGGCTGGTTTTGAACTCCTGGCCTCTAGCAATCCTCCATACTGGGCCTACCAAACTGCTAGGATTATAGGTGTGAGCCACCACACCCAGCCTCATTCTTCTTTTATGGTTTCCTATCTCTGTTCAATCAAAACCCAGCCTCCTCCCATCTCTGTGCTGACAGACCTAGAAGGAGAGGGGCATGGGGTATACAGCAGAGTAGAAAATGTCTCCAGGTGATTCTAGAGCAATCCACTGCCTTCTCCTAGCTCAAACACACGTGCACTGAGCACAGCGCACATCACTTATTAACTTATTCTGCACCTCCCTAGTAACAAGTCCATTGGTGAGACTTACACAGAGCCAAGGCAGGTGACTGGGCTTTGCACCAGGATACCAAAATTTAAAGGGTGCAAGAAAGTATTAATACTGGTTTCAAAACAGTGTATGACTTTAAATTTTGTCTGATTTAATTTTGTTGACAGCCCAGGCGTACGTTCAACCGCATAAAAACAATTGAACTTAGCACCTAGTTAACAAGAATAAGTAGTTAAAACGGGAAGCTAGCAGATGGTGTACATTGTTAATAACACCCCTCTGTGTGCCAAATCTGAAGCACAAAGTTGACCAAGGGCCCATGTACTGCTACTTGTTCAAGGTATTAAAATTGCCAGTTCTGAGCAAATGCAAAGTCTGGTTTCAGGGTCGCTTTGTACTGAAAACTCTTGTTGGCAGATTCTGCTTGGCCATTCATTACTCTAGCACACGCCTTACTACCTACTTATACCTTATTAAGGAGGTGAGATGTTGCCTTTCTTGACTTTCTCAGTTTAGATGTCAGTTTCTGCCTTAAATCTTTCATGCCTCCAGGTCAAAAGAGAGAGACAGAGACAGAGAAAATGACATTATAACCAAATATGGAATTGCTTTAAATTCAGGCTGGTATCTTCTCCCATCATGGCTCTCCTGGGCAGTCAGTTTCCTAATGACCCCAACTCACTTTCAGAGGGCTCTTATGAATTAGCGGTGTGCTACAGAATGGGAGACTGACCTCAGTTCTTCCACCACTAACTAGCTTTGTGCCCTGAACAAATCACTTCACCCCTCCCAAACACAGAATAAGCAGGCCTCCTGTTCTTAGCTAGCCCCAGTGTGTCACTACTGAACTATATGGTCTTGAGAAAATTCCCTGAACCTGTTTCATCATCTCCACCTTACATTGGAATAGACGATCTCAAAGACCCCTCCAGTGGTAAGTTTCTACAGCTCTATTTAAGCCGATTTTTCCATTCAGGTAAGTGTGGACAGATTGACTTTGAGATAAGGGTAATTTATTCAAGGTGAACTGGACAGTAAGCACTTGGAGAAATGTGGGTGGAACTCAGTGTGAAAGGAAGAGGAGGGGACTGGAAATAGATTTGGAGGTGAGACTTGAAATCATGAGAATGAAGGAGCTTCCCAAAGGGAGAGTGTAAAGAAGAGAGCAAAGGCTCAGAGACAGCCTTAGAAGAATAGAAGGTGGGAAGAAAAGACTGCAAAATAAATAAGGCCAACTTCCTGGTGGCTCGCACCTGTAACACTTTGGGAGGCCGAGGCAGGTGGATGGCTTGAGCTCAGGAGATCGAGGCCAGCCTGGGCAACACAGCAAGACCCTGTCTCTAAAAAAAATACAAAACTTGGCCGGGTGTGGTGGCATGCACTTGTAGTTTCAGGTACTTGGGGACTGAGACAGGATATGGCTTGAACTCAGTAGGTCAAGGCTGCAGTAAGCTAAGATCATGCCACTGCACTCCAGCCTGGGTAACAGAACAAGACTCCATCTAAAAAAAGAAAGAAGCCAACCTTAAATGCTTAGCAGCAGATCTTAGGGTAGTTTTGAAGAAAAGATGTTTTTAAAAAGAGAAGTTATTTTGATGATAGTTCCTAAGAAGGAAGGTTTTGTCGTCATTGTTTTTGTTGTCATTTTTAATATAAAGAAAAAGTCTGTGTGGCCCAGGCTTCTCTCAAACTCCTCAACTCAAGTGATTCTCCCACCTTGGCCTCCCAAAGTGCCATGATTCCTGGCATGAGCCACCGCGCCTGGCTCAGAAGGAAGTTTTTATCAACATGGATAAATGCACCTCCCTTACTTACTGCAACCCTGGTCCAGACCTCACCCCTCTCTTTAGGCTGTGAAGCTTCATGGCGGTATCGATATCCTAGTCTCCAACGCTGCTGTCAGCCCTGTCTTTGGAAGCCTAATGGATATCACCAAGGAGGTGTGGGACAAGGTGAGAGGGGATTAAAGCAGCAGGTGCCGGGCCTCAGAACACATTCAGCACAAACTCTGTCTGCTTTTAGAATGCATTTGTCAAGGGCAGTGTAAATGTGAGGACTCTTTGCCACATGCCACACACCTGGAATGCACCTGGTAAAGGGTGGGTGGGGGCAGCTTCCTCTGTCCCTGCCCTTCTGGTTCGCTTCTGCTGCTCCTACTACTGTCTGCTTCCATCTGCTCTTCACTATCCGCCATCTACTCCCCTCCCCAGACTTCCTCCCCGGCATGCTCTTCTGCCTTGTTGCTTTCCAACAGAGATGTGGCAGCTAATATGCTAAAAACTACAATGCTTAAACTTACACACCCACCTGTCCCCCTTTCAGCTGCCAAAAAGGAATCATGTTTCATTAGTTGGGAAATATTAAAAGCTGCTAGTTAAGTAAAATACTAATTCTGGTTAAATGACCAGTGTCCACTTTATAACATACATCCTTTAAAAAAATAAAAATAAAAACCTATATCATTTTTTTCTTAACTGCAGTGTCAAGACAATCTGAGACCCGGATGTCTAAATTCAAGTGGTAGAATATTGGGTTTTATGTGAAACTATATAATTACATTATATTCATAATATATTTCACAGCCATTCTTTAATTATAGAGCTTTAATTAAAATATTTGTCCTTGTTTATTAAGGTTATACTCCCACATGATTTGGAAATGCTAATTTTTTATGATTTCCCATGGTTTTGCTTTTTACTCTGATGTTGTATTAGTTTGTTCTGCGTTGCTATAAAGGAATACCTGACCTGGGCAATTTATAAAAGAAAGAGTTTCGTTTTGGCTTAGGGTTCTGCAGACTGTAGAAGAAGCATGGTGGTGCCAGTATCTGCTTCTGATGAGGCCTCAGGAAGCTTACAATCACTGCAGGAGGCAAAAGAGAGCAGGTGTGTTACATGGCAAGAGAAGAAGTAAGAGAGATACTAGGCTCTTTTAAACAACTAGTTCTGGCATGAACTAATAGAGTGAGAACTCATTGCCACAGGGAGGGCACCAAGACATTCATAAGGGATCCACCCCCATGATCCAAACACCTCACACCAGGTCCCACCTTGAACACTGGTGATCACATTTCAACATGAGATTTAGAGGGCACAAACATAACTATATCAGATGTCATCAAAAATTCCTCAACACTAGTTTCAGGACGTGAAAATACTATGATTTATTTACTAGTGTTTCATACACATAAAGACCAAAGTGCCAAAATGTTCTCCAATGAGCTACTTTTTGATTCTGATAGTCTTTTTCCCTCTTTCTTTTTCTTTCCTCTTTTTTTTTTTTTTTTTTTCTCGCTGTGTCACTGAGGCTGGAGTGCTGTGGTGCGATCTCAGCTCACTGCAACCTCTGTCTCCCAGGTTCAAGCAATTCTTGTACCTCAGCCTGCCAAGTACCTGGGACTATAGGCATGTGCCACCACGTGTGCATAATGTTTTGCATTTTTAGTAGAGACAGGGTTTCACTGTGTTGCCCAGGCTGGTCTCAAATTCCTGACCTCAACTGATCTGCCCCACTCGGCCTCCCAAAGTGCTGGGATTATAGGCGTGAGCAACTGCAGCCAGACAGATTCTGATAGTCTTTAAAATAGAGGAACATCATTCATGAACAGTCTGAATAGAGACCATATGAAAGTCAGTTTTAAACTAAGTACAGGCACACCTCGGAGATATTGTGGGTCTGGTTCCAGGCCACCACAATAAATTCAATATTATAATAAAGTAAGTCACATGAATATTTTGATTTCCCAGTGCATATAAAAGTTATGTTTACAGTATAATGGTCATCTAATAATAGTCTATAAAATGAGCAATAGCATTATGTCTTTAAAAGCATATACATATCTTCATTTTAAAATACTTTATTACTAAAAAATGCTAACAATCATCTGAGACTTTAGAAGCTGTAATCTTTTTGCTGGTGGAGGGTCTTGTCTCCACATTGATGGTGGCTGACTTAGGGTGGTGTTGCTGAAGGCTGGGGTGGCTGTGGCAATTTCTTCAAATAAGCCAGCAGTGAAGTTTCCCACATCAGTTGATTCTTCCTTTCACAAAAGATTTCTCTGTAGCATGCAATGCTGTTTCATAGCATTTACCCACAGTAGAACTTCTTTCAAACTTGGAGTCAATCCTATCAAACTCTGCTACTGCTTAATCAACTAAGTTCATATAATATTCTAAATCCCGTGTTGTGATTTCAACAATGTTCATGGCATCTTCACCAGAAATAGATTCCATCCCAAGAAACCACTTTCTTTGCTTATCCATAAGAAGCAACTCCTCAGCCGTTTACATTTTGTCATGAGATTGCAGCAATGCAGTCCCATCTTCAGGCTCCACTTCTAGTTCTCTTGCTATTTCCACCACATCTGCAGTTCCTTCCTGTGATGCAGTCTTGAACCCCTTCACGTCATCCATGAGGGTTGGAATCAACTTTTTCCAGACTCCTGTTAATGTAGATATTTTGACCTCCTCCCATGAATCACAAATATTCTTAATGGCATCTAGAATGGTGAATCCTTTTCAGAAGGTTTTCAGTTAACTTTGCCAAGATCCATCAGAGGAGTCACTATCTATGGCAGTTACAGCCTTACAAAATGTATTTCTTAAATAATAAGTCTTGCAAGTCAGAAGTACCCCCTGATCCATGGACTACAGAAGAGATGTTGTGTCAGCAGGCATGAAAACAACATTAATCTCCTTGTACATCTCCATCATAGTTTTTGACGGACCAGTTGCATTGTCAATGGGCAGTAATAGTTTGAAAGGAATATTTGTCTGAGCAGTAGCTATCAACAGTGAGCTTTAATAGCTCAGTTAACCATGCTATAAACAAATGTACTCTTATTCAGGCTTTGTTTTCCATTTATAGAGCATGGGCAGAGTAGATTTAGCATAAATCTTGAGAGCCATAGGAATTTTCTAGAACGGGTAAATGAAAACTGGCTTCAACTTAAAAGTCACTGGCTGCATTAGACCTTCAACAAGAGAATAAGCCTGTCCTTTGAAGTTTTGAAGCCAGGCTATGCTGACTTCTCCTCTCAGCTTTTATTAAAGTTCTTACAGGCACCTTCTTCCACTAGAAGGTTGTTTCATCTACAGGAAAATCTGTTGTTTGGTGTAGCCACTTTCATCACTGATCTTAGCTTGGATCTTCTTCTGATACTTTTGCTACAGCTTCTATCAGCACTTGCTGCTTCACCTTGCACTTTTTCTGAGATCGGGTCTCGGGCTTGTCACCCAGGGTTGGAGTGCAGGGCCGACCAGCTCACTGCAAGCTCCAGCCTCTCCCTGGTTCACGCACGATCTCCTGCCTCAGCCTCCCGGTAGTTGGGATTACAGGCTGCTCACGCACCCGCCTGCCAGTTTTTGTATTTTTAGTAGAGATCAATTTCACCCGGGTTCTCCGCCCCAGGATGGTCTCATCTCCTGACCTTGTGATCCGGCCTCCGTCTCGCCTCCCAAAGTGCTGGGATTACAGGCTGGAGCCACTGCTGCCTGCCCACCTTTGCACTTTTTATGCCATGAGATGGCTTTAAACCATGAAACCAACCTCCTTGCTAGCTTCCAACTTTTCTTCTGGTTTCCTCACTTCAGCCTTCAAAGAATTAAAAGTTAGGCTTTTTCTGATTAGGCTTTTAGCTATGGGAATGTTGTGGCTAATCTGATTCTATCCAGAATATCAGAATTTTCTCTAGTTAACGATAAAGTTGTTTTATTTCTTACTTATGTGTGTTCACAGAAGTAGCACTTTTAATTTCCTTCAAGAATTTTTCCTTTGCACTCACAATTTAATAACTGGTGCACATGGCTCAGCTTTCAGCCTGCCTCAGCTTTCAACATGCCTTCCCACTAAGCTCACTATTTTTAGCCTTGATTTAAAGTGCAAGATGTGTGACTTTCTTTTCACTTGAAAACTTAGAGCTAATATATGGTTACAGAATATTCACTGCTAATATAAATGTGTTCTAGGGAATTGAGTTCACAGACAGGGAGAGAGATAAGAGAAGGGCAAAGCAGCCAGAACGTGCTAAATATTTATCGATTAATTGTCAATTTTCTTTTGGGTGTGGTTGTGGTACCCCAAAAACAATTATAATAAAAACATGAAAGATCGATCACACCACCGCAATGGATATAATAATAATGAAAAAGTCTGAAATATTCCAAGAATTACCGGAATGGACTTAGAGACAAAAAGTGGAGTACATGCCATTAGAAAATGGTTTTAATTAGCACAAGGTTGCCACGAACTTCAATTTGTAAAAACCAATAATAATAACATCTGCAAAGCATAATAAAATGAGATGTGTCTAAAATCTTTTCTTTATATCTTTTAAAACTATCACAGTACATCAAATGCAAAAGATAATGGTTGATCCTTGATTGAGTTTCCGACTTCAAAACACAACACATTTGGGGACAAATATATGTCTATATATTGATAGCATTATCATCATTATTATACTTTTGGCTTTTATAATGATTATGGTTGTGTAAAGAACATCGCGACTCTGAAATGTATGATAAGCATTTAGGATAGAGCATTGTAATATTCAAGAACTGAGTTTACTTATTTTATTTTACTCGATGATTATTTTTGTGATGGAGTTCACACTATTCCCTTAGGTTGGAGTGCAGTGGTGCTATCTCAGCTCACTGCAACCTCCACCTCCTCATGCTCAAGCTATTCTGCCACCTCATCCTCCTGAGAAGTTGGGACATAGGCACATGCCACCACATCCTGCCAATTTTTAGATGTATATAGATGGAGGGAGCTGAGGCATGAGGCTGAGTGAGCCAGCTCCATTTTGGAAACTTACATCTAAAGTAGTGGATTCACTGATATCATAGGCGTAGGATTACAGGTGCAATGGCTTTCTCACCACCACTCAGCCCTGAAAGTTTTTGAATTTACATTTTATTTTTAATTTTTGTTCTAGTAATTTTTCTTTACTTTATTATATAAAAATCTTTCAGAAAACTTGCAACTGAGTTTCAGTGTCTATTTTAAAAACTGTACAGATCTACAGAGAGGACAAAGGGGGACAAAATGTGAACAATTGGTGAATTCCATGGCGACTTCCAGATATTCATTGTATTTCTATTACCAATTTTTCTGTAAGACTGGAATATTTTAATATAAGTTAGTTGTCATAGAAATACACAAACAGGGGCTCTCTCACAT
The DNA here is from genome assembly GCF_008728515.1 of Papio anubis. NCBI lineage: Eukaryota > Metazoa > Chordata > Mammalia > Primates > Cercopithecidae > Papio > Papio anubis. Next base: position 10,824 of record NW_022161244.1, on the reverse strand, counting down.
TTGTTTTTAGGATTATGGATGGGATTCTGATTGTGCCTGTCCTCAGCTTCCCCAGAAGGTGCCTCCTCATGATCCCATCTTTCTAATCAGGTCTAGCCAGGCAGTCCATCCTAGAGGGCCAAGAGACCCCACTCCTTCCAAGCACAGAAGCCAGAGAAGTGCTAGAACAACCCCAGGAATCCAAGGTCAGGCCACATTTTCCCCTGAGAACCATGGCACACTCTCGGCAAGTCCAGGAGGCTGACAATTGGCAGCTCACTTTGGAAGAAACGAAAACGCAGCTCAAATTCAAAGGAGCTCCTGGAGGATTTAGGCCCCTCTGGGCCACATCATACTTGGCTGCTGGTTTGTCAAACAAGACACCAGGTTCCACTTTTTCTCTCACCTGAACCTAATGTATCAATATTCAGCTGAGAAGCTGGTGAGAGCTACTTCTCCCCTGGAACTCTCAGTTTCTTCATGTGCAAGATGGTAGGATCATCCTAAGATCTTCTCATTAGCTCTGGACAAACATCCAGGAAACCCAATCTCACTCCTCATTACCATGCTCTCCAGCAGTTTTTCACTCATGCTGTTTCCTTCTTTCTCTTGGCTTCAGACTCTGGACATTAATGAAGGCCCCAGCCCTGATGACAAAGGCAGGGAAAAGCAGAATGGAGAAACGAGGGTGTTAGAGTGAGGGAGAGCCTGGTGAGATGGGACTCCTGCCATCGGCTGAGTGTGGGCAGTGGTCCATAAGGCCGGAAGACCGCCAGCTCTCTTCTTTTTCCCAGAGGCGGCTCACTGGTGATCGTGGCCTCCATAGCAGCCTTCAGTCCATCTCCTGTAAGGAACTCCTTTTGACTGCCCCTTCCATCCCATCCTGTACATCTTTCCACCCCACCCAGCTACCCAAAGAAGTTTGTGTCCCTTTTAGAATCACACCAACAAGTCTCTGCCCACAAAATAGATGTCGCCTTGCCTCTACCACAAATCAAAATTAAGGAGTATAGCCACAAGACAGTTTCCCTAACTGTGCCCCCTCCATTACAGGAGATCCCTACTGAGCACTGCCCTTATGTCTAGTTATTAGGAACCAAGAGTGACCTGGAAATTATGAGTCTAACCCATTGTTTTCTATTTCCAGGGCTTCCTTTCCATACAATGTCAGTAAAACAGCTTTGCTTGGCCTCACTAAGACCCTGGCCATAGAACTGGCCCCTAAGGAACATGGGGTGAACTGCCTAGCACCTGGACTTATCAAGACCAGCTTCAGGGATGGTGAGGAAGGAGAGCTCTGCATCCCACTGGAACCCCTTAAAAGGCATCCATCTTCTGACGGGAAGCCCAGTACCATCTTGAACCTCAACCACCTGCCTCCTTCCCCTGGCTTTTCCATATTCCTCCTGTACCAGCTGCCCTATCCAAGCCAGACTTCAGTCACACACCTTCCCAAGGCATAGGGTAGAAACTGAGGTATTCAGACTCTCACTACACTGTTTCCTCTCCTTACATGGATGAATTGGAGAGATGCAGCAAAATGCATCACTAGAACCTGAAACAAATGAAACACATGAGGGCAGTGGGGACAGCTGGGACATTAGAAAAGAAATAGAAGTGAAAGAGGGTTCTCCATACTTACTTTCTCTTGCTTGCCAAGAGGACGGGCAGTTTCTTTCTTTTTTGTTCCTCACTTTCCTCTTCTTAAACATAAAGAGATTTCCCTTCTTCCTGCAGCTCTGGATGGACAAGGAAAAAGAGGAAAGAATGAAAGAAACACTGCAGATAAGAAGGTAAAACTGTCATGGGATCAAGGGCCCTCTAAAAGGCATGAAGATGGAAAGGTCTGGTCCCTTTTAGCAGCCTACAGCCCGGGCTGTCTCAGTCCCATAGATAACACAGGCAGGCTCTCCTCTGCCCCTCACAGACCACAAATTCATAAACACTATCACTGCAGTGGCCTGAGCAAGAAGTCAGCTTCCCTTTCAAAAGGTAAACCCAGAGACGTCAGGGTTTCAGCAGTGCAGAGCTCTGGGAGAAGCCCTGAGTCCTCTCTCCATCTGGGGGATTGCCTCCACCTCTGAGCATCCATGGAGACCAGGGACCAAAACCAAAACCATGCATTTTTAGTTCCTTTGAATAATGACACATGTTTACAAACTCAGGTTGATGATCTACAATCCAAATGAAAAGAATGAAGAGCTTTACTAGGCCCCAAACTCCCCTTGCCTAAGGACTTACTTTCTTCCCCAGTGAGCTGAGTGAACTGTTCAAGCACCTTTGTTGGGCTCACTTTCCTCTCAGTTCCCTGCCTCTCTTTACCTTCTGGCTTCAGGGCACTATCTACTTCCTCCATCTTGTCCCTCAAGGACAAATGCCAGCGATGCCTAACTCTGTACCGGTCCACTCTGTACCGGTCCAGACATCCCAAATTTTCCCAAAGCCATTCTGATGTCAGGCATCAGCTACAGGCCTGGTTTATAACTCATTAATAAGACATGGGATTGTCATCCTAGAGCTCCCATGAATGATCTAGCCCACGTAGCTCAATGCTGGATTCACATTAGAATCACCTGTGGAGCTTTTTAAACTGCAGGTGCTCAGGCCCCGCCCACTCCCAGAGATTCTTTTTTAATTGGTCCAAGGTAGGACTTGACCATCTGGGCTTTTGTTTTTCTTTGTCTTTTCTTTTTTTGTTTAAGCCTCTCAAATGATTGCAAGGTACAGCTAGAATGGAGAACCATTAATTCAGCCCTTCTAGGTTTGTGCTACTCACTCTGCCCACCTCTAGAGCATACTATGGCAGGCAGATTAAAGTGTCCCCTAACTATGCAATCGCTGACAAAAAAAAAGAATTAGCACATTCTCACCAAATGAACCTGACTTTAAGGGACAAGTATAGATTCCTGAAAAGGTCATCTGTAAGTTGAACCTGTACAAATGGAATCATTTTAAACACACCATTTACTGTCACACAGACTCCCTGATACTTTAGTGTGTGCACATGTGAAACCATTTTTTTTTTTTTTGAAGCATGAAATAATTGCTCACCATTTTATCTATATAACTTTGGATCTTGGTGTCCTGAGCTATCTATAAAACAGTATGTTTCCACAGTATTTGAATATTATGGGTAATGGTTTTTGCAGAGTACAGTATGCTTCTACTAAATTATAACAGCATATCCTCATGGTAACCCTATTTGATAGGCAGAAAGCTTGTACACTGATCCTGAAAAGTCATCTGATAATTCTTGATTGAGCAAACTTCATTCCCTGTGTCCCAGGTGAGGGGGCCAGAACTATTTAACTTTTACTCTCTTCCTTTCTTCCCCTATTCCCCAGGTTAGGCGAGCCAGAGGATTGTGCTGGCATCGTGTCTTTCCTGTGCTCTGAAGATGCCAGCTACATCACTGGGGAGACAGTGGTGGTGGGTGGAGGAACCCCATCCCGCCTCTGAGGACCCAGAGACAGCCCACGGGGCAGTTTTGGGCTTTAGCTCCTGGTGCTGTTCCCTGCATTCATAAACTGGCCTTTTCCCACCTCTGCTCACCTTTTGCATTGTTCATCTCTACAAAAATGAATTCTGCCCCAGACAAGATCCAGCCTTCTTCCCCTGCCGTCAAGTTACGCCTACTCAGGATTCCGCTGTTGCTGTGGCTCTGGGTAAAGGTCTCCCCCTGAGAACACAGGACAGGCCTGCTGACAAGGCTGAGTCTACCTTGGCAAAGACCAACAGATATTTTTTACCCTGGCCACTGGAGAATCTGAGGGGAGATGGGAGAGAAGGAAGCTGGAGTGGAAGGAGCAGAGTTGCAAATTAACAACTTGCAATGAGGTGCAAATAAAATGCAGATGATTGTGCAGCGGCTTGAATCAACTGAACTTGTTCATTTCATGGGGTGCTTAGCTGGAGCAGAGAGCAGAAGTTCACAGGCTGGATCTCTGATCCCCCAGCCCCTCCCTCCTGTCTCCAGGACCTGAGCTTGATGCAGGGGTGGAGGTAACTGCAGAGCTGCTAACTGGAAGGAAGGTAAATGGAACTCCTAGAATGCCACGGGATCCCTGAGGTAGGGCTTACAGGCTGGCGAGGTGGGAAGGATGAACTCTCTAAACCTCCCCCGCTTCCCCTTGCCTCCCAGATCCTGCCAGGTCCCTTCCCAGCATGGCCCCAGGTTCCCAGTTCCCTCCTGAAATAAGCAAGGACAAGCTGGACGGGTCCTGGAACCAGGGGAAGAAAAAGGCCTGCAAGGTACCCAGGTCGACAAAACAAAGAACAGTTCTGCTCACTGCCCGAAAGGACTGAGTAAGTACACGGAAAGGGAACGCTGCCTCCCCCGGCGGCCCGGACACCAGGTTATGCACGCCGGGCCTTTCATGCTGGAGCCCAGGAGAGGGGTAGAGGCCAGCGCTCAGGAGTCTCATCACGCTGACTGCTGGAAGCGCTGGCGCGATGCTCAGTCCGGCACTGGAGCGGGCGGAAGAGCGGCGCTCAGAGGCGCGGGAGAGGAGCTCTTATGCAGCAGGCCCTGACTGGATCGGGCTCTGCCACTACTGGGTAGCCAGCTTCCTATCGGGCTTAGTTCAGCATGTCCTGCCCTGGCTGCAGGGGTGGCGGCGGCTCCTCTGCAGCAACCTCAACAGCTGGAGCCCATGGCCAAGCCCAGCGTGGAGCTCACCCGCGAGTTTTAAGGTAAGATGCTGCCTCGGTCACTGCGACTATCAGTCCGGGAGCATCCCAGACCCAGCTTGTTCCTTCCCGCGGTGCACCCCAGCCTGGTGCCTCACACGGACCCCCGGCCCCCCCCCCACCCGGCGCCATGCATCCCAGTTCCAAGGCACCCCCTGTATCCTAGTCTGGGCATTCATATTTCTGGAGCATCCTCCGCTGGAGCTGGAGCTTGACGAGGGAGGGACGATCGCCATTACTGAGGCTTGAGTAGGCAGTTCTATGCTCAGTGTAAGCAAAGTCACAAGGAAGCTCGAACTGGGCGGAGGCCACCTCAACTCAGCAAGGCCTAATGCCTCTCTAGATTCCACCTCAGGGGGCAGGGCATACCTGAACAAAAGGAAGCAGACAGCTTCTGCAGACTTCAACTTCTCTGCCTGACAGCTCAGAAGAGACCAGTGGTTCTCCCAGCGTGGCATTTGAGCTCTGAAAATGGACAGATTGCCTCCTCAAGTGGGTCCCTGACCCCTGTGTAGCCTGACTGGGAGACACCTCCCAGTAGGGGTCAACAGACACCTCCTACAGGTGGGTGCCCTCTGGGACCAAGCTTCCAGAAGAAAGATCAGGCAGCAATATTTGCTGTTCTGCAGCCGCTGCTAGTGATACCCAGGCAAACAGGGTCTGCAGTGGACCTCCAGCAAACTCCAAAAGACCTGCAGCTGAGGGGCCTGTCTGTTAGAAGGAAAACTAACAAACAGAAACCAATAGCATCAACATCAGCAAAGGACAGTATCAACATCAGAATAGCAAAGGACAACCACACCAAAACCCCATCCGTAGGTCACCAACATCAATGACCACAGGTAGATAAAACCACAAAGATGGGAGAAACCAGAGCAGAGAGGCTGAAACTTCCAAAAACCAGAAAGTCTCTTCTCCTCCAACAGAATACAAGTACTCGCCAGCAAGGGAACAAAATTGTATGGAGAATGAGTTTGACGAGTTGATAGAAGCAGGCTTCAGAAGGTCAATAATAACAAACTTCTCCGAGCTAAAGGAGCACGTTCTAACCCATCACAAGGAAGCTAAAAAACCTTGAAAAAAGGTTAGACAAATGGCTAACTAGAATAAAGAGTGTAGAGAAGAGCTTAAATGACCTGATGGAGCTGAAAACCACAGTATGAGAACTTCATGAAGGATACACAAGCTTCAATAGTCAATTCAATCAAGTGGAAGAAAGGATATCAGTGATTGAATGTCAAATTAATTAAAGTCAGAAGACAATATTACAGACAAAAAGAGAAAAAAGGAACATTCAAATTCAGGAAATACAGAGAACACCACAAACATACCCCTTAAGAAGAGCAACCTCAAGACACATAATTGTCAGATTCACCAAGGTTAAGGGCAGCCAGAGAGAAAGGTTGGGTTACCAACAAAGGGAAGCCCATCAGACTAACAGGGGATCTCTCAGCAGAAACCCTACAATCCAGAAGACAGTCATGACCAATATTCAACATCCTGAAAGAAAATATTTTTCAAACTAGAATTTCATATCCAGCCAAACCAGCTTCACAAGTGAACGAGAAATAAAATCCTTTACAAACAAGCAAATGCTGAGAGATTTTGTCACCACCAGGCCTGCCTTACAAGAGCTCCTGAAGGAAGCACTAAACATGGAAAGGAACAACCGGTACCAGCCACTGCAAAAACATACCAAATTGTAAAGATCATCAATGCTATGAAGAAACTGCATCAATTAATGGGCAAAATAACCAGCTAACATCATAATGACAGGATCAAATTCACACATAACAATATTAACCTTAAATGTAAATGGGATAAATGCCCAATAAAAAGACACAGACTGGCAAATTGGATAAAGAGTCAAGACCCATTGGTGGGCTATAGTCAGAAGACCCATCTCATGTGCTAAGACACCCATAGGCTTAAAATGAAGGGATGGAGGAAGATCTACCAAACAAATGGAAAGGGAAAAAAAGCAGGGGTTGCAATCCTAGCCTCTAATAAAACAGACATTAAACCAACAAAGATGAAAAGAAACAAAGAAAGTCATCACATAATGGTAAACGAATCAATTCAACAAGAAGAGCTAACTATCCTAAATATATATACACCAAATACGGGAGCACCCAGATTCATAAAGCAAGTTCTTAGAGACCTACAAAGAGGCTTAGACTCCCACACAATAATAATGGGAGACGTTAACACCCAACTGTTAATATTAGACAGAAAATTAACAAGGATGTCCAGGACTTGAACTCAGCTCTAGACCAAGCAGGTGTAATACAAATCTACAGAACTCTCTACCCCAAATCAACAGAATATATATTCTTCTCAGCACCATATCACACTTATTCTGAAATTGACCACATAATTGGAAGTAAAACACTCTTCACCAAATGTCAAAGAACAGAAATCACAACAAACTGTCTCTCAGACCACAGTGCAATCAAATTAGAACTCAGGATTAAGAAACTCATTCAAAACTGCACAACTACATAAAAACTGAACAACCTGAACAACCTGCTCCTGAATGACTACTGGGTAAATAACAAAACGAAGGCAGAAGTAAAGATGTTCTTTGAAATCAATGAGAACAAAGACACAACATACCAGAATCTCTGGGACACATTTAAGGCAGTTTGTAGAGGGAAATTTATAGCACTGAATGCCCACAAGAGAAAGCAGGAAAGACCTAAACTCAACACCCTAACCTCAATATTAAAAGAAGTAGAGAAGCAATAGCAAACAAATTCAAAAGCTAGCAGAGGACACGAAATAACTAAGATCAGAGCAGAACTGAAGGAGACAGAGACACACAAAAAGAAAAACTTCAAAAAATCAATGAATCCAAGAGCTGGGTTTTTTTTTTAAAGATCAACAAAATAGACCACTAGCAAGACTGCTAAGAAAGAAAAGAAGAATCAAATAGACACGATAAAAAATGATAAAGGGAATATCACCACTGATCCCACAGAAATACACACTACTATCAGAGAATACTATAAAGACCTCTATGCAAATAATCTAGAAAACTTAGAAGAAATGGATAAATTCCTGGACAAATACACCCACCCAAGACTAAATCAGGAAGAAGTTGAATCGCTGAATACACCAATAACAGGTTCTGAAACTGAGGCAATAATTAATAGCCTACCAAACAAATAAAGTCCAGGACCAGATGGATTCACAGCCGAATTCTACCAGAGGTTGTAAGAGGAGCTGGTACCATTCCTTCTGAAACTATTACAATAAATACAAAAAGAAGGAATCCTAACTAATTTTATAAGGCCAGCATCATCCTGATAACAAAGCCTGGCAGAGATGCAACAAAAAAAGAGAATTTTAGGCCAATATCCCTGATGAACATCATTGGGAAAATCCTCAATAAAATACTGGCAAACTGAATACAGCAGCACATCAAAAAGCTTATCCGCCACGATCAAGTTGGCTTCATCCCTGGGATGCAAGGCTGGTTCAACATACGCAAATCAATAAATGTAATCCATCACATAAACAGAAGCAAGGATAAAAAACCACATGATTATCTCAATAGATGCAGAAAAGTCTTTGACAAAATTGAACACCCCTTCATGCTAAAAACTCTCAATAAACTAGGAATAGATGTAATGCATCTCAAAATAATAAGAACTATTTGAATGGGCAAAACTGGAAGCATTCCCTTTGAAAACTGGCATAAGACAAGGATGCCCTCCCTCACCACTCCTATTCTACATAGCATTGGATGTTCCAGCCAGGGCACTTAGGCAAGGGGAAGAAATAAAGGGTATTCAATTAGGAAAAGAGGAAGTCAGATTGTCCCTGTTTGCAGATGACATGATTTTCTATTTAGAAAACCCCATCATCTCAGCCCAAAATCTCCTTAAGCTGATAAGCAACTTCAGCAAAGTCTCAGGACACAAAATCAATGTGTAAAAATCACAAGCATTCCTATACACCAATAATAGCCAAATCATGAGTGAACTCCCATTCACAATTGCTACAAAGAGAATAAGATACCTAGGAATCCAACTTACATGGGACGTGAAGGACCTCTTCAAGGAGAACTGCAAACCACTGCTCAAGGAAATAAGTGAGGATACAAACAAATGGAAAAACATTCCATGTTCGTGGATAGGAAGAATCAATATCATGAAAATGGCCATACTGCCCAAGGTAATTTATACATTCAATGCTGTCCCCAAAAAGCTACCATTGACTTTCTTCACAGAATTGGAAAAAGCTACTTTAAATTTCGTATGGAACCTAAAAAGAGCCCATATAACCAAGACAATCCTAAGCAAAAAGAACAAAGCTGGAGGCATCATGCTACCTGACTTCAAACTATACTGCAAGGCTACAGTAACCAAAACAGCATGGTTCTGGTACCAAAACTGATATCTAGACCAATGGAATGGAACAGAGGCCTCAGAAATGACACCACACATCTAAAACCATCTGATCTTTGACAAACCTGACCAAAACAAGCAATGAGGAAAGGATTCCCTATTTAATAAATGGTGTTGGGAAAACTGGCTAGCCATATGCAGAAATCTGAAACTGGACGCCGTCCTTACACCTTATAAAAAAATTAACTCCAGATGGATTAAAGACTTAAATGTAAGACCTAAAACCATAAAAACACTAAAAGAAAACTGAGGCCATACCATTGAGGACATAAGTATGGGCAAAGACTTCATGACTAAAACACCAAAAGCTATGGCAACAAAAGCCAAAATAGACAAAGGGGACCTAGTTAAAGAGCTTCGGTGCAGCAAAAGAAACTATCAGAGTGAACAGGCCATCTACAGAATGGGAGAAAATTTTTGCAATCTATCCATCTGACAATGGGTTAATATCCAGAATCTAAGTGCAAATCAAAACTACAAGGAGATACCATCTCACACCAGTTAGAATGGCAATCATTAAAATGTCAGGAAACAACAGATGCTGGAAAGGAGATGGAGAAAGAGGAACACTTTTACACTGTTGGTGGGAATGTAAACTAGTTCAACCATTGCAGAAGACAGTGTGGCCATTCCTCAAGGATCTGGAACCAGAAATACCATTTGACCTAGCAATCCCATTACTGGGTATATACCCAAAGGATTATAAATCATTCTAATATAAAAATACATGCACATGTATGTTTTTTGCAGCACTGTTCACAATACAAAGACTTGGAACCAACACAAATGCCCATCAATAACAGACTGGATAAAGAAAATGTGGCACATATACACCATGGAATACATGCAGCCATAAAAAAGGATGAGTTCATGTCCTTTGCAGGGACATGGATGAAGCTGGAAACCATCATTCTCAGCAAACTAACACAAAAACAGAAAACCAAACACTGCAAGTTCTTACTAATAAGTGGGAGTGGAACAGTGAGACACATGGACACAGGGAGGGGAACATCACACAACAGGGCCTGTCGGCAGCATGGGGGGCTAGGGGAGGGAGAGCATTTGAAAAAATACTTAATGTAGATGATGGGTTGATGGGTGCAGAAAACCACCATGGCACGTTTATACCTATATAACAAACCTGCAAGTTCTGCACATGTATCTCAGAAATTAAAGTATAATAATTTAAAAAAAGAAAAAAATTTTTAAAAAGAAATTAAAAAGTGGGGGTTGGAACATGGGAGAAATAAAAGAAAAGCAATTTGAAGGACAGTATGTATAGTGTCATCTCATTTGTGAAACAATTTTTAGAAGAAAAATGCATGTAAATGTATAGGAAACTTCTGGAAGGATACACAAAGCCAGGAGCTATATGGGAGAAAGGTAAAGGAACCATAAGGAAGAGTTACCTTTCAGTTTTCACATAACTTTTTATCCCTTTTTAAAATAATGAGCATGTGTTATTTTTATAATTTAATGAATAGATGTGTTGATTTGAAAAACACAATGATCCTGAAAGTTAAAATTCCAATTCAGAGAAAATTGATTTATGTGAAAACTATCAATCCCCCAAAAATGCCAGAAAAATGAAATGTAACTATACAACACAGACAGTGATTGAGGTTGTCATCACTCACTCTGATTTCACATATAGAATTTAAAACACCTGACCGGGCACAGTGGCTCATGCCTGTAATACCAGCACTTTGGGAGGCCAAGGAAGGAAGATCACTAGGTCAAGATC
>NW_022161243.1:0-20289 GCF_008728515.1 Papio anubis | reverse complement strand
GGCCCCTACTCTGTCTCCAACCTGCTTCCCAGGGCAGTTGTGAGGATGAAGTGAGGGAGAATATGTGTGAAAGCAAATTCTAAATGATTTTAAAATGTAATAAAACTATGATCCATGGAAGATTATTTAAAGATCCTTAGAATTTTAAATAAACAGTACATTAGGCCAGTCTCTGTGGCTCACACCTGTAATCCCAGCACTTTGGGAGGCCGAGGCGGGCAGATCACGAGGTCAGGAGATCGAGACCATCCTGGCAAGTACGGTGAAACCCGTCTCTACTAAAAGTACAAATTATTCACTGTGGGTGGTGGCGTGTGCCTGTAATTCCAGCTACTCAGCAGGCTGAAGCAGGAGAATCGCTTGAACCAAGGATTCAGAGGTTGCGGTGAGCCGAGATCAAGCCACTGCACTTCAGCCTGGTGACAGAGTGAGACTCTGTCTCAAAAAACAACAACAACAATAACAAGAAATACATTAACCTGAATTCTCTCTGGTTTTGATTTTAAATAGATATGAAAATTTTTCAATGGACCACTGAGATGGTTGAAAATCTTGGCTTGATTATTCTCCAAGAGAATGATACAGTGGTTTGCATGATTAATTTTTTAAAACTGCTAGCAAAAGGAATCAAAACCTTTTTTGAGTTGCTGTATAATGGAGAAACGTTTTATGTGTTCACTAACAGCTTGCCTTTGTTTGCTTCCAGCTGCAGCATATCGTGAGTGATGAGATCTGTGTGCAGGTGACTGACCTTTACCTGGCAGAAAATAATAATGGGGCCACTGGAGGCCAGCTGAACACACAGAACTCAAGGAGCCTCCTGGAATCAACGTATCAGCGGAAAGCTGAGCAGTTAATGTCAGGCGAGAATTGATTTAAGGTGAGATTTGCTCAAGTAGTCAAAGAACTTGCTGGTGACAATGTAAGTTGTTAGGATTCTCTGAACCAGAAGTTAAAGCCGGGGTACTCTGACCTCGTGATTTTACTCCTGGAACTTTTTTGGGTTCCTAATGAGTTCACCAGAGAAATACAAAGTGGAAGTAACTATCTTCCTGGACAATCTACTTTGTTTCTTTCTTCCTTTAAAAAAGAAAAACAAACAAACTAGTTATATATGAGTTTTACAATTTTGTATTCTTCTTTTTCTCTGAATATTTTTCATAGTATGCTTTGTAAATATTATTGTTAGAAAAACACTGGCACATGAAATCCATGGTCATGGTCATTATAGAAAATAGGCCTGGCCCACACGGCTCACACTTGTAACCCCAGCACTCTGGGAGGCCGAGGTGGGTGAATCACTTAAGACCAGCTTGAGCAACATGGCAAAACCCATCTCTGCAAAAAATACAAGAATCCAAAAATTAGCCAGGTGTGGTGGCATGTGACTGTAATCCCAGCTACTCAGGAGACTGAGGTGGGAGGATGGCTTAAGCCTGTGAGGTCAAGGCTACAGTGATCCCCGATGGGGTCACTGCACTCCAGCCTGGGTGACAGAGCAAGACCCTGTGTCCAAAAAATAAAAGAAAAAAAAATGCAGATAACCAAAACAAGTCACCTTAGAATTCTTTCCTGAAATTACCATTGGTGACATTTCTAGACTTTTCTATGTTTGAGTATATATTTTGAAAAAGTTTATACTGGACAAATGGGTTTTAACTTTTTTTTTGAGACAGGGTCACGCTCTGTTGCACAGGCTGGAGTGCAGTGGTGAGATCATGGCTCATGCAAACTCTGCCTCCTGGCTTCAAGTAATTACTGTGCCTCAGCCTCCCTAGTAGCTGGAATTACAGGCCTGTGCCACTACACCAGCTAATTTCTGTGTTTTTAGTAGGGCTGTGATCTCTATGTGTCTCTGGGCCATCAGGCTCTTCCCCTCTCTAAACCTCGGTGTTCCCCTTCTAGATAATGGGCAGAATTTTCTTCAGACAATACTTGCTCATGTGTTGGGGCCACAGAGAGGAACGGGGCATAGAGTTTCAGCAAGGAGCTGGACATAGGCGAGAAGCAGTCAAGATCAGAGGGATGAGAGGGTCCCGTCACCTCTCTGATTGCCCAGGACCTCACTGAGTTCTCACATGCATGATAAGATCTGTCCCACGAAGTCAGAGGCAAAACCCTTCAGCTCTGCCCCAGTGCAGGGGCTGCAAGAAACCCATATCTCCTCTTGAGGCCTCCTGATAGGATGACTTCTGCAAGCTCATGCCATCCTAACAGGGAGAGCTGTTCCACACCCAAGTTGGGAGAGCGCTGGGTGAAATCAGTCCCCTCCAGGTATGCACAGCCCAGAGCTGCTCTCCAAGGACCCCTCAGTCACAGAAGGTGCTGGTCCTCCTACAGTGCTGCCCCACCCCCACCACCGCAGCCTCCTGGGAGTGTGGTCAGGGTGCCCTCCTTCGGGCTCTGCCCTCGCACCCACTCCTACACAGCTACTCTCCCTGCTGGCCGCCCGAGACCAGATTGGTTTGGGCCTCTGCCTCCACAGGCCCAAACTACCATCTCTTCTGCTCCCCAGAAAGCCAGTTCCCAGCAGACAGACCATGTTCCCTCTTCATTCCTCAACACAGAGGGCCCATCACAACCCCCTCAGCAGACAGTAGAGCTCCCCACGCATCCTCTTAAAGAGGCTTCACCGTTGATGGCCACAAGCCCCACCATGACCTCCTCCCAGGGAGTGAATTTTCTTACATGTCTCCCACCAGAGCAGCGACAAAATAAAACATAAAAGCAGCATCTGTTAAATTGTCAGCAACATTTCCTTCTAGGATCAACTCTCGGAGTGAGCAGTGTATTCCATTAGATGGATCAGTGCAGGGGTAGCTTAGCGTTTTTTTCTGTAAAGAAGGGCCAGATGGAAACTCTTTAAGGCTCCATAGTACTGTGTCTCCATGCATCACATACTCAAACCCTCCTGTAGCAAAGAAAGCAGCCCTAGACAAACATGTCAACAAATGGCGTGGCCGCGTTCCCAGAAACCTTTCTTTGCTGGGCGTGGGAAGTTTGCATGTCATGTACTTCTCATGTGTCACAAGATAAAGATTCTACTTTCCATGTTTTCAACCATTTAAACATGTAAAAGAAGTCATTCTAACAGCTCATGGGTCACACAAAAACAGGCAACAAGAAATCTCGTTTTAGACCAGCCTGATCGGATGGAGCATTAGAGGCTTGGAGTGCCTTTACCCAGGGCTTCCAGGAGAGGAGAGCAGGCTGATGCCACCTCCCACCCCATCTCTCTAGGGAGAGAGTGGAGCTGGTGCTGTATGAAGTTTGGCTGCAGATCTTGGGCCAGCCCTACACCAAGGCCTTGGAGGACAAAACCAGCCCTGACCTCTGGGCACTTCAGGGGCAGCTGACAAGAGGGGTGAAGTGGTGGGATGAAGTAGGGGGGTCAGGGAAGACGCCTGGGGAAGATGGGGGATGACTGGACAAGACTTTGTTAGAGCTGTGACCTTCTTCATCCTCTCGTGATCCCCCAGCTGACCCTTGTCCTCAGACCTCTACAAAACTTTGACCAAGAGGTGGTGGAGGAACTCTGGTGGGTCCAGGGTAGCCCTGGGTGGCCCGGGGCTCAGACCTGGGGTCTGGGGTTGAGGGCAGAAATCTGGGAGGCAGAGCCCCTGCCTGGCCATAGCCTTCTTGGTCTGCTCTAGGCACTCCTAGCCCCGAACCTGGTATTTTAAAAAGTGATTTCTGGATATTTAGAAAGTCATCCGGTGTCAGGAGCTGGGAGGGTCCAAGGATAGAGCCCACAAGAGGAGGAAGATTGAAAAGGGGTCAGAGTGGGATTGGGAGCTGCTGAGGGCAAGGCCCACCCCCAACCCTGACCCCCAAACCCAGCCACAATGCCAGTCAGCCTCAGGCCAGAGGGTGTGAGCAACGGGGGCCCTGGCTGCTCTACAGTGGATCAGAGCCACTTGGTGTGTGTGGGGGGGTCTTCCAGTGGAGGTTTGGGGATGCCCGGGCAAGGTAAGACAGGCTCCCACGGCAGAGACTGAGGCTGACCCCTCCAGCCCCCGTACTGCAGTGGGGGAACACCGGGATAGGCAAGAGTCTTAACCTAGAAAGCCCCAGCAGCTTCTGTGCCCATCAGGACACCATTGAGGCTTGGTGGTGGTGGAACCCAGGAATGGTCTTTGAACCCACGACCTGCAAGGCGAAGCCAAGGACAGTCCTGGCACATAGGCTCCCCTACCTGCAGGTAGTGGGCAGGCCCAGTGAGGGGACCCCAGGAGCCCAGACCATGAGGTTACCTGGCCAAACACAGCAGCCAGCACCAAGACATCAAAGAGGGTGGGTAGAAAGGTCATCACATCGGGGTTGACTGCAGCCAGCACCAGGTTCCTCTGTACTTCTGGAACACACAGGCCTCTCCTTCCTATCCTTGAAGTGCCCCTGCCCCCACCCCAGCACCCTGAAGACCAGCCCAGTAGATGCATTTGTCCTGGATCAGCCCAGCTGTCCAAGCAACTACAATTTCTGACTAGAGAGCCAGGGCGGGGCAGGGTGTAGGAGGGGTCCCTGGAAGATGCTCCCCGGAATGCCCTGGTGCCTAAAACGTTCCCCATTGGGCCTTCTCAGGGAGGGAGGGTTATGGCAGCCTGTTCTCTCCAGCCACCTCCATCACCACAGGAGCTCTTACAGAAGTTACAGGAGAGAATTGACTCACTGGCGCCAGAAAAAGCATGGATGCAGCACTGAGGCTGAGGCTAAGTGGACTCTGGGAGACCGTCACTCTGTCTTCCAGCTTTGGTCTCCTGACCCTCTACAAGCCAGGCTGTTTCAGGCTTTGCATGAGGCCTTGCACAGAGACAGAGTTCAAACACAGCTGGTGAATACAGTGGGCTTTAGAAAGGGGGCATATACCTAGTGGTGGGGGCTGGGTACCAGGGAAAGGAGGCCCTATGGCTAGCATGGCCTGTCTGCAGGTGACACAATGACACATGAACCATGTGAGGAGAGAGGGTCCACCTGGAAGTGTGGACCAGCCAGATGGCCACCAAGCTGGATGGCCACCGCCAGAGCCTGCAGGACAGCAGAGGGGGTTGGGAAGGGACAGAGGACAGCTGAGGGACAGGGAACATGGTTTCCTTCATACAGACACATCAGTCTTCCCAAAGTGGTTCTTCCTCAAGGGGGTGAGGGGAGATTCAAGACACACCTCTAGTCTACCTCAAACCATCTCAGGAGGCCACCACCACCTCACACAGGCCAGCTGCATTGTCACAGTGACCCCAGAAGAGCACAGATGAATAAACAGAGGGAGAGACACATCTCACAGCCAGGAGCTGGGACTCAGACCAGGTCCAGCTGCAGTGCTGCCTCGATGGCTCCCCCTGCACCTCCTCCAGGACTCAGTTCCTGCTAACAAGTGAGCACTTGAGTACGGGTGAAATAGGTCCTATTATCCCCATCTGGCTGCTGGGGAAAGTGAAGCAAGGCACAGGTGACTTGCCCAAGGCCAACGTGACAGGGCTGGTTCAACCCCATCTGTCTCAGCCAGCACATCCCCATGGCAGAGGCTTTACTGTGATCCAAACCTGGAAGGTGGAACTCCTTCCAATGTCCCACCCAGGGCACACAGCATGCAGCCCCATGTTTGGGGAGGTGAAAGTGTGGGGAGGTGACAGTGTGGGAAACAATCTGGCTAGGCCATGGGCTCATGGAGCCCAGGGTTTCCTAGGGCCAGGAGAGCTCTGGAGCCCACCCCAACACCTACTGTAAACCTGGAATCTGCACCTGCAGGAGATCAGGAGAGGGATTCAGCCTCCGATGCACCTGCAGCAAGGTGAGACAGGCACAGGTGGGCACCCTGCTTCCAACCAGCCTCAGGTGGGCAGGAAGCAGATCTCCTGCCTGACCTTCCTCTCCTGCCTCCCCCAAGCAGAGGAGAAGGGGCAGCCACCCATCAGGCCATTGCCCAGATTGAAGCCGCTGAAGCTAGGTCCCAACAGGCAAGTGTGACCCCTGACTATCCCAGGCCCGGCCCAAGGCAGTCCTGTCTCTGGTGAGGGCCTGGTAGACAGGAGATGTGATGTCCCCAAGTGGCTCTATAAACCTCTGATTGAGGATAATCAAGGAAATGGACAAGAACATCATGCTCTAGTCAAGACCCTGGCAGGCAGAAGGGGAACCAGGGGAAGGCAAAAGTCAGTTTGGGCCCAGGCCTAGCCCCTGGAAGGATGGTGGATGAGGGGTCAGCCACAGTGACACGGAATGGATGGCCACGGGCTGGGTGGCCAAGGCTCTCAACTCCTGCAGCCCCTGCAGAATGTCCACCCAAGCCTGGCTCTGCACTCAGCCTTCTGCCTGGAGCCACAGGTGCCTGGACACTGGCCTGCAGTAGGGATGGTGGTAGGAAAGGCACTTGTGGCCACATGTGGGTGCCTAAGCATGGGACAGAGGAGTATCTTGCCCCCAAAGAAACCACAGAGGCCAAGAGCTTAAGCAGATGTGACGCCATCAATAAACCCCCTTGTCCTGGGTCACATCAATTAAGTCAGCACCTACCCTGACCCTGAAGCTGCAGCTCAGTCTGGTTGAGACTCACAGAGAGATGTTAGTGCTGGGCAGGGGGCCTGGCCCAGCCTGCGATGTCCAGCAAAGCTGTGGGCTGAACAAGAATCTCTGAAGATTAGTCCAGCACAAGGAGAGCTGTGCCTGGGCAGGGAGTGGGGGCAATGCCCAAGGTGCAGGAGGCCTGAGGACATTTAACTAAGTAGGGTGCCAGGTCAGGATGCGCAGAAGAGAAGGTGGCATGGCAGCATCCTGCCCGAGGCCAGGCTATAAACCTAGGGGCCACCTTGTCGAGCCTAAACCATGCTGCCACCCAGATGCCATCCTTCAAATGTGAGGCAGGGATGGGAGAGCCCCCAGAACCCTCATCCCTCCTGCCCCAAGCTGGTTTCCATCCCTCACCAGAAGGAAAGGGGACTCTTCTACGGGGCACAGCATGCCAGGTTCTCTATCACCTGGGGGAAGGAGTCGGGGGGAGGGGGAGCTGCAGCTGGGTGAGAAATAACACAGGTCCCTCTCTGTCCCTATCTGACAGGTGACCCCAGGCAAGCTGCTTTCTTTGCCTGGGGCCAAGGAGAGTCACAGGGGAAGGGCCAGGTTAAGAGGGCTCCCCCCTGGAGCCCAGAGCTACCCACAGAGAAAACCCCCCATCCTCCTGATTCTGCTCCCAGCTCTCGCTGCTGGGATAACATACACACCATCAGAGAGGCCGTGGGAGGCAGAGGCTGACCCTGCTCCTTCAGGCACCTCAGCGGATTTGGGTCCGCCTTCATCATGATCAGGGAGGGGGTCCCTGGGATCACAAAGGTGAGGGGCAGCTTCTTGGGCTCCAGGTGCTCCAAAGTAGACCCTGCAGGGCACCAGAGATAGAAGGGCATTGGCGAGGCTGGGTGCAGTGGCTCAGGCCTGTAATCTCAACACTTTGAAAGGCTGAGGTGGGCGGATCACGAGGTCAGGAGATCAAGACCATCCTGGGTAACATGGTGAAACCCCATCTCTACTAAAACTACAAAAAATTAGCCAGGCGTGGTGGCATGCACCTGTAGTCCCAGCTACTCAGGAGGCTGAGGCAGGAGAATCACTTGAACCTGGGAGGCAGAGGTTGAACAAGGCTAGGACCTGAGCTCTGCCTGGCCATGGTGACTCTGAGCCAGGTAACCCTACATTAGTCGCAGTCTGTCACTGTGTCTCACGGGGGATGTCAGCATTACCTCTGGAGTCAAAGTAGATAAGCCAGGGTAACCAGAGTTCCCAGTAGGGACCAAGACCAAAGGACGCAGTGGTCAGTCCTGTCCTGGAAGGTCAGGCTGGATGAGGGGCTCTGTGAAGCTGGGGGAACTGAGGGCCAGCCCTTCAGGTTACAGGCATCTAGATCCTGGTCTAGACCCTCACATGCCATCCAGAGACCCAACCCTAGGGACAATTCCTCCCAGGCTGGTAGCAGAGAGTCGATCCTTGTACTCACCCCACCCAAAGCTCTGAAATGAGGGGGCCTGCTGCTGGGGGAAGATTCTTCAGGAAAATGTTCTCAGGGGCAGGTATGGTTTGAGCTGGGTCTTAGGGCAGCCAGAGAGGTAGGTGACAGGACCGCTCACAAAGCCTGCCAGAGCATGCAGGAGGGACACAGGTGTAGTGGTGAGAATGTTGTGGAAGACAGCAGGCAGCCACTTACTCACCAATGGGGCCAAGTATGGTCAGGTCCACACACCAGGAGAAGCTGGTATCCACACGCTGGTGCACTTTGTTTCTTGTTTTAGAGACAGGGTCTTGCTCCGTTGCCCAGGTTGGAGTGCGGTGGTGCAATCATAGCTCACTGCAGCCTTGACCTCCTGGGTTCATGTGATCTTCCCACCTCAGCCTCCTGAGTAGCTGGGACCACAGGCGCATGCCACCATGCCTAGTTTTATTTTCTGTAGAGACAGGGCCTCGCTATGTTGCCCAGGCTGGTCTCAAGAGCCTTCCACCTCAGCCTCCCAAAACACTGGGATTACAGGGACAAGCCAGCACTCCTGGCCATGCTGGTGCATTTTGGCTGCCATGGTGCACAGGAGGTATGAGCTCCGGGGGTGCAGAGTCTGCTTCTGGACCTCTACCCAGGCCTGCACCCAGACTGACCCCTGGGCAGCAGGGAACAGGTGTGGAGAGAACGCAGGAGGCAGAGTGGGCTAGCCAGTGATGGAGACCCAGGCTGGGACTAGGAGAGGTAGGGCTCCAGCCCTCAGCCTAGTGGCCCTTCCCAACCCCTTGGGGCCAAGATGATTTCCTAGGAAGCCAGGCATGGAGGCCAGCATGCACCTGAACTGAGGACAGAAGACTCTGATGAGAGGGAGGGGGAGGCCTCTGACATAGTTTGGATACTTGTCCCATCCACATCTCGTGTTGAAATGTGATCCCCAATGCTGGAGGTGGGGCCTATTCTGTGAGGTGTTTGGGTCATGGTGGGGGACCCCTCTTGAATGGCTTAGTGCCCTCCCCATGGTAATGGTGAGTTTTCTTCTTTTGTTTTTTCTTTTTCTTTTTTTTTTCTTTTGAGACAGAGTTCACTCACAGCCCAGGCTGGAGTGCAGTGGTGCAAACTCAGCTCACTGCACCCTCCATCTCCCAGGTTCAAGTGGTTGTGTTGTTGAGTTTTTATCAGTTCACTGGAGGCTGGTTGTTTAAAGAGCCTGATGCCTCCTCTCTTTCTTCCTCTTTCACCATGCGACAGGCCTGCTCCTCTTTGCCTCCCACCAGGGTAAGCTTCCTGGGACTGTTTAGCCGGGGTCTTTCCCGTCATCCCAGACCTCCAGTCAGTACCTCCTTCCCTCTGCGGGTCCTCTCCCTCTGTCCATCTGCCTACTCCACATGCCCTGATCTGAAGCCTGCCTCCCCTCCTCATGGAGCCCTCCAAGATGCTCCTAGCCCCAGATCTCTGGTCCCACAACACCTTCTGGGCCCAGATTCTGCCTTCTCAGAAGTCTGGGAGACAGGGCCCCCACCTGGTCATAGCCCTTCTGGCTCTGCTCTGGCCTCCTGGCCCAAAAGCCTCAGCCAGCTGGGCATCTTCATCCAGCTTCTATGCGTGGCTCTCTCATCCCTGAGCCTCCTGCTTTCGTCAGAGTTTCCTTGTCCTGGTGAGTGTCTGGCTGGGCCCGGGCTGCTTCCTGAGGGGCAGGCTTAACCTTTGACACTTTGAGCCTTTGAGCCAAGCTGAGGGGCGAGCAGGTCCCTTTACCCCCCTGATTCCCCCATCCAAGCCCAGCACCTCCTCATCCTCCAGCTGGGGCCCACGGGGTTTGGAAGGTGTGGGCCTGATCCCAGTGTCCCATAACTTTTCTTGTCCAGGTGCTTTAAGCTTGAGGGCATGCCTTGGGTGCTGGCGTTCCCAGGAACTCAAGAGCCAGAGAGAGCCAGGCACCAGGCGAGAGTCACACAGCCAGGGCTTCTTCCCTCCTGATTTAATGACTGGACTTGGGGCTGGGAAGAGGCCCGGAGTGGGGAATACAATGGTGTCAACCCATGCAGGGTGCCCCACTCCCATTCCCAAGGTGCATAAAGTCAAGGAACACCCATTTCCAAGTCCATGCTCACTCAGGGCCCTGCTCCAAGTGCTTGGCACTCATACTGGCCTCCCGCCCTCCATGCCACAGGTATGGGTCTCTCATTTACAGAGGCGGAAATGGTGGCCAAAGCCTCCCAGCACATAGCTAGACCACACGGGGTCTTAGGTGCAGCTGAGGGGTCCACAGTCTCTGCTGCCCCTTCTGCCACTCATGCTCCCAGGGACCTCGCTTCCGAGAGGGAGGAATAAGTGTGAGCTGGGTGCTCACACATGAGGCACAGGGGACTAGGGAAGGGTCAGCCAGGAGGAAAGGGCAAGGATCTGATCCTGTAGGGGTACAAATCCACAGCCGGCGAGGTCAGGAGGAGAGCAGGGCCAGGTCCCAGCTCTGCAGCTGCTTGGATGACCCGCGGTTAAAGTTGTCTCCTGGACTCTCCATGCACTTGTGTGCTGTGTGCACCTTCTAGAAGGAGCCTGGACCCTGGCTGGCCTCATACTTGCTAGTAGGCTGCAGATCCACAAGTGCTTCTACAAGGGGCTTTGCTTCTCCTCATAGCTGTGACTGCAGCCCGACCCACTTGCTCTGTGGAAGGAATGGAGTAGCTCTGGGAGGTAGCAGGTGGGGGCTGGGCTTGGGTTCCCTGGCCCAGGCAGAGGCAGAGTACACCTCCAGGGTCTGCAGCTTTGGCAGCAGCCCAGCCCACACAGGCTGCCAGGTGCCCTACAACCCTTACCTTGGCGGGCAGCCCCCAGCTGCTGCAGTTCACTAGCCAGGGTCCATGCTCGACACTGTGCTTGGCAGCACTGGAAGGGATGAAATTTCAGCACTGCTACTGGCCTTCACATGCAGCCTGACTCTGATGGACCCGTGGAGTGGGACAGGGGGTGTCACTGTGGCCCCAGCCACCTCCCAGTTGCCCCTAACTTCAGCACAAGCTCAGGCCTCCCTGGAGCCACAGGCACTACTACTGCTACACCAGGAGCTGGCTTGAAGGTTTCAATGGAGTGGGACTGTCCAATGTCTTTCTTTGGCTTATGCTCCTCCACTAGGGAAGGTAAGTTAAGGACGCTGCAGGGAGTGGTGGGGGCCCCTCTGTACCAGGCACCATGTCGAGATCCCAGGGTAGCCTGGGGCCTGTGAACAAAGTGGGGTACTCACCAAACTTGGCATCAACCGTGAGCTTCAGGATCTTCTCATACGATGGGAAGAAGACCCAGCTGGGGGGCATGGCCTATTCACCAACCCCTCACCTTAGCCTGGATCCTGCAATAAGAACAGACAGGCTGGAAAAGTATAGGAGGTGCCCAGAGAGATTTCGATGCTGGGTCACCCATCTCCCCCAGACTAGTGCAGAGCTTCAGGGCGCCAGGGGTCATAAGGTCATGGGACAATGGGGTGCTGGGTCTTGTACTCACATCATTCCCCCTGTCCCAGCAGCTCTTTAGTACCTGGCTGCAGAGCATGCAACTTCACAGAGGACTGGAAGGGAAGTCCTTACATCAGCCAGGCTGGCGAACCTCACCCCACCTCCTTCCTGGGGACTGGCTCAGAGCAGGCCAGCTGCTGATCAAGGTCTGAGAGTATGGTAGCACAGGCTGAGACCACTGAGGTCCCAACTTAGAAAACCTCACCATCCTCTACACCCACAATCCCAGCCCCAGCACCCCTCCTCCACCCAGACTAGACTCCTGTGCACTCAACCATCTTAGCCAGCGTGCCAATCTCTGCCAGGACCCACTTGGGACAGTCCAGATCACCACAGGGCAAACCTCTGCAGGGAGGCGGGTAATCCAGGCTGGAGGGGCTGGCTGAGGTGTGGCCAGAGATCGTGTCTCCCACACTTCTGTCCAGCGGGACCCTTGGTCCCCCATCACAGATGGACACCCTCTGGCCACTTGTTCTCCCCTATCACCCAGGCTGTTGGTGAACTCTCTCCCTGACCTGCCACCAAACCCTGCTCTGAGGGTCTACTCCAGGCATTAGGTCTGCTCAGCAAGCCTTCTCTGTGCTAGCTCCCACTCTAAGCGCTGGGGTACAGCAGGGGATAAAACAAAGTCCTGGGCCCCACACAGATGGGTGATCTCTCTCCCCTCTTCCCCATACCCACACAACTCCAGCCACTCCGGCTTCCCTGCTGCTGCTCGGGGACACTAGCCTTGCTCCCGCCGCCATGCCTGCTGCATTCTCTGTGTGGCTTGCTATCCTTTATTTCATTCCACTCTCGGCTCAAGTGACCCCTCATCAGACCAGCCCCCTCCCCCTTTTTTTTTTTTAAAGATGGAGTCTCGCTCTGTTTCCCAGGCTGGAGTGCAATGGTACAATCTTGACTCACTGTAACATCCGTCTCCCAGGTTCAAGCAATTCTGCCTCAGCCTCCCGAGTAGCTGGGACTATAGGCATGCACCATCTCACCCGGCTTTTTTGTATTTTTAGTACAGACAGGGTTTCACCACATTGGCCATGCTGATTTTGAACTCCTGACCTCAGGTCGTCCACACACCTCAGCCTCCCAAAGTGCTGGGATTACAGGCTTGAGCCACTGCACCCTGCCAGGCTGGCCCTTCTTGATCATACTTCCTAAAGTAGCCCCTCACACAAGGAAATTGTTGGGGCGGGTGGATATGTTCATTATCTTGACTGTGGTGATCCAAGAGCCAGGAAGATTTGATCTTTACTTATGCAACCTCATCTTTCCCTAACCTCCAGATGATACTCTCCCAGCTATGGGAAATGCATTCATTCCTGGGGAGCCATGCTCTCTCTAACCTGGTCTCTGCACATGCTGTTCCCTGTCTGAAGACACACGCCTCCCACCCTTGCCTCCCAACCCCTGGTACACAAACTCTACTTCAGCCAGCCAGCTCCTGCCATCGGCCTTTAAGGTTGATGGCATCCTCAGGGAGCCCCCTTAGCACTACACACACCGCGCGGTTAGGTCTCCGCCCCTGGAGCCTTAACTATGACTGCCAATTTAAGCCTCCGATTTCTCCTTCCCTTGGCAGCTCAAGTCCTCCCAGTGCCTAGCACACTTCGTGGTATGGACTAGTGCTTAGAATGCAC
This sequence comes from Papio anubis, assembly GCF_008728515.1. Classification (NCBI taxonomy): domain Eukaryota; kingdom Metazoa; phylum Chordata; class Mammalia; order Primates; family Cercopithecidae; genus Papio; species Papio anubis. The sequence goes on along the minus strand of NW_022161243.1, from coordinate 7,171 downwards.
GGATGGATGGATTGGATGGATGGATGGATGGATGGATGGATGGATGGATGGATTGGATGGATGGATTGATTAGATTGATGGACAGGTAAGTCTCAACCCCAAACTACTACTTTCGGGATCTGGAGAGAGTGGAGGGGCTTCCTAACACTGTGGAAGAGTGAGGCTGATTCTACAAGCAAGTGTCCAAGTCCCACAGGAGGCTGGGGAAGACGGTGTCCCTTCAGGAGGTCCTCTTGGGGCTGGGAAGGTGAAAGGGCTCGAGCTCCAAGCCCCACTTCCTGCCCCGGGAGACAGGGGCCCTTCCTCTCGCCAGGGAAGCACGGCGACTCTGAGCTGGCCGGCCTGCTCTGTCTTACCCGCCCCCCACCCCCGCCCCGTGTCGGGAGCGGGATGGCGGTGGACTTTTCTCTACCAGACCTGCAGCCCTCAGGCTCGCACACACTGTGTTTGCCGAGAGGCCAGGGCAGACCTCCCCCCACCCGCCCTCCCCGTGTCCGGAGCCACTGACGCCCCCTCATTCCCGCTCCAGCAGCCCATGCCTTGCTTCGCCCCTGGTGCCTCATCATCGCGCCAGGAAGCCAGGGCCCGGGAATTTCTTTTTCCAGTCGCTGGGGTCAGCTGATTCGACGATCAGGTGACTTGGACTAACGGACTCTGGGAGGGCGGGGGCTGATCCAGTGAGGTTGAGAGCGGACCGCAGCCCCCTGGAGGTGCCCGGGCGAAAAGCTGGCGTCTCCTCCTCCTCTCCCAGAATCCTTCCCTGGAAAAAAACCAGCGCCCACCGCCAGTTTAACTGACAGTGGGAGTTATTTCATTTGTTTAACTTAAGGGGGCAGGATCCGGGGAGCGGGGAGATTCAGGTCATTGCCATGTTTTCCACTGTTAAGCAAATAGCATTATACACAGCTGCGGGCTGTGGCAAAAGACATTTTAAAAACTATTGAAATATGCTGCACATACAGAAAATTGTAGCTATTATAAATAAAAAGCTTAATAAGTTTTCATCAACTGTAGACCTCACATAACCAGCACCCAGATAAGGAAATAACCAGATAACTTCTTCAAGTGCATGGGTATTTTATTTCATTTTGATGAATCGTCTAGGTGCCTAGCAAAAAGGGCTGTCATAATTAACATGCTCAGGAAAACTCCTTACAGCTTCAACATCAATAGATGCTTAATTATTGCCAATCTGATGGGGAAAAAATCGGTTGCTTAGATTGCAGTGGTAGTCAGCTTACTGGTAGCTTTGAGCTAATGGGAAGTCTAGAACAACTAAGTTTCTGACATTGACTTGAAGAGGCAAAAACAAAAAGACAAAACAACAACAAAAATACATTAGAGAATAGACTAATAACCAGAGAAGAAATTGAATAGAGTCATCCCTTAGTAACCTCAGGATATTGGTTCCAAGACCCCAGAGATACCAAAATTCACCCATGCTCAAGTCCCTGAGATAATATGGCATAGTATTTGCATATAACCTATACACATCCATCTGTAGATTTTAAATCATCTCTAGATTACTATAATACCTAATACAACATAAATCATAAATGCTTTGTAATTACCTGTTATGAAGTATTTATAAATTTTTGTTTTTTATTGTTTTCCTTTTTCCAAGTATTTTAATGCACAGTTGGTAAAATGCAAGGATCCCGAACCCGAGGATACAGAGGACTGACCATAGTTTGAGCTCTGTCCTCAATTCCATGCCTATCCCATGCACCAGGTGCAGCTGGTTTGATTGTTGCAGGCTTTCAGGTTTTCGAAAGACAGAGCTCATGACAAGTAAACTGCTCTATAGAATAGAAAGAAACGGAAAGTGTCCCAATTCATGGTAAAATTGAGCTCATTTCTGAAGAGTTCTTTTACAAATCATAAGCACTAGCCTGTTGAAAACAACAGTATGTTAAGTTACTAGACTATCCTATACCATGTCAAAGAACAATTTTAAGAACATAAGACCTGTAATCATAGCATTTTGGGAGGCCAAGGCTGGTGGATCACTTGAGCCCAGGAGTTCTGGATCTGTTGGGCAATATAGGGAGACCCCAGTCTCTACAAAAAATTAGCCACTTGTGCTGGTGCACACGTGTCATCACAGCTACCTAAGAGGCTGAGGTCAGAGTATCTCTTGAGCCTGGGAGGTGGAGGCTGCAGTGAGCCATGATGGCACCACTGTACTCCATCCAGCCTGAGCAACAGAAGGAGACCATCTCAAAAAAAAAAAAAAAAAAAAAAGCTGGGCGCAGTGGCTCATGCCTGTAATCCCAGCACTTTGGGATGCCAAGGCAGGCAGATCACCTGAGGTTAGGAATTGGAGACCAGCCTGGCCAACATGGCAAAATCTCTCTCTAATTTAAAAAAAAAAAAAAAGGCAGGGCTGGTGCTGGGTGCCTGTAAATCCCAGCTACTCGGGAGGCTGAGGCACAAGAATCACTTGGACCTGGGAGGTGGAGGTTGCAGTGAGCCAAGATCGCACCATTATATTCCAGCGTGGGTGACAGAGTGAGACTCCATATCAAAAAAAAACACAGAAGAATGGCTCAACTTTAGTTCCATCCTATCAATAGCTTAAAGAAGAGAAAAATGGATAGATTTGGAAAACCATTTTTTATTTAAAAAGAGAAAATTAGGAACAGATGAAAACTGTCTTAAGAGTATTTGAAAAACAAAACAGCAAATTTAACATCAGACAGACAAAATATTTAAATTCAGAAATAAAGTTAAAGGTGGGTGCCGTGCTCTTTTAATGTCATACTGTAGCATTGTTTCAAAGATACTTATTTTATAATTAAAGATTGTTTGACTATTTAGAGTCTTGGCTCTCACACATTAGAGTGTATCATCATCACCTGCAGGGCTTGTGAAACCAGCTGCTGGGCCCCACACCAGAGTTTCTAACTCAGTAGGACTGAGGTGGGGCCTGAGCATTGCATGTCTATGTTCCCAGGTGACGGTGATGCTTCCAATTAGAGACCATGCTTTGAAAACCACTAGTGTAGGGAAATATACTAGAGAATATGTTATGAATATACTGGAGAATATGTATATAAGTTAACTTACAGATTTCTGTCCAGTAGGAAAGATAACCCCAAAGAGGACAGTTTTATTTCCCAATATGATTTTTTTTTTTTCTTTTTGAGACAGAATTGTGCTCTGTCGCCCAGGCTGCAATGCAGTGGCATGATCTTGGCTCACTGCAGCCTCTGCCTTCCATGTTCAAGCGATTCTACTGCCTCAGCCTCTTGAGTAGCTGGGACTACAGGCACCCACTACCGCACCTGGCTAATTTTTGTATTTTTAGTAGAGACAGGGTTTCACCATGTTGGCCAGGTTGGTCTTGAACTTCTGACCTCAGGTGATCCTCCCACCTCGGCCTCCCAAAGTACTGGGATTACAGGCATGAGCCACCACGCTCAACTTCCCTTTAGGATATTAACAAGTTTTGTCTCTATTTCAGAATGCATTTCGGAATGCCCTTCCTGGAGCATTGCAGACACTGTCTCTCAAAACACTCCTCAAACTAGCTTCACCGTGTTGCTGACTCCCTTGTAAATTAAAGAAAATACCTTATACATATTCCTTCATTATTTGTGTGAAAGTCAAGCTTTTCATATTGTGAAAATTATACTTCAGGCTGGGTGCAGTGGCTCACGCATGTAATCCCAGCACTTCAGGAGGCTGAAGTGGAAGAATCGCTTGAGGCCAGGAGTTTGACACCAGCCTGGCCGACATATTGAACCCCATGTGTACTCAAAAAAAAAAAAAAAAAATCAAAATTAGCTGGGTGTGGTGGCACACACCTGTAGTTCCAGCTACTTGGGAGGCTGGGGCACAAGAATTGCTTGAACCCAGGAGGTGGAGGTTACCATGAGCTGAGATCGTGCCACTGCACTCCAGCCAGAGCCAGAGCAAGGCTCTGTCTCAAAGGAAAAAGAAAAAAAAGGAAGAAAGAAAAGTATACTTTGATACAGTATGCTAATATAAAGGATATGATATGGTTTGACTCTGTGTCCCCATCCAGATCTCACCTTGAATTGCAATAATCCCCAAGGGTCAAGGGTGAGACCAGGTGGAGATAATTGAATCATGGGGGCAGTTTCTCCCATGCCTTTCTTGTGATAATGAGTGAGTTCTCATGAGACCTGACGGTTTTATAACAGGCTTTCCCCTTTGCTCGGCTCTCCTTCTCTCTCCTGCTGCCCTGTGAAGAGGTGTCTTCTGCCATAATTGTAAGTTTCCTTAAACATCTTTTCTTTAGTAATTACCCAGTTTTGGGTATTTCTTCATAGTAGTGTGAGAATGGACTACTACAGTGTACTAATAACAGCCCAGACAATAGTATACAGGTGCTACTATACTTTGATGCTAGAGGTATTCCCATTAAGGTCAGGAGCAGTATGTGCTATCATTACCATGATCTAACATTGTTCCAGAGGTTTTTAGGTCAGCAGTTCTCAACTGAAGGTGATTTTGCCTCCCTGGGGATATTTGACAATATTTGAAAACATTTTGGCTGTCACACTGAGGAGTGCTACTGGCATGTGGCAGGCGGAGGCTGGGGATGCTGCTAAACATCCTGCGAGGCACAAGCAGCTCCAAACCCAAAACATCAATAGTGCCGCTGTTGAGAAACCCTAGTCTAGACAAATAAAACATGGGAAATCCGTTAACATAAATGTATTTGCCAATGACAGTCTAGCTAGGAGGTCCAAAAGAAGCACCTGGAGAACAGTTAGATTTTGCAGGGGCTGCATGTTGGCTTATGCCTGTAACTGCAGGGCATAGTGAGATTACATTGGGAGGATCTCTTGAGGCCAGGAATTCAAGACCAGCCTGGGCAACATAGTGAGATCTCATCTCTACCAAAAATTAAGACGTCAGCCAGATGTGGTGGTGTGCTCTGAGAGCCCCAGCTGCTGAGGTGGGAGTTTCACTTGAGCCCAGGAGCTGGAGGCTATGGTGAGCTGTGATCATGCCACTGTACTGAAAAAAATTTTTTGAGACAGGGTTTTTCTGTTACATATGGGGTCTTGCTATGTTGCCCAGGCTGGTCTGGAATTCCTGGCCTCAAGCAGTCTTCCTGCCTCAGCCTCTGAAAGTGTTGAGATTACAGGTGTGAGCCACTCCCCCGGCCTTAAAAAATAAAAAGCAAAAATAAATTACACGGTGTCATATGACCAGTTGAAAGATGTTGGAAAACAGTTGTGCTTGTGACCCCGCTGTAACCAGTTATAAAAGTATCAGGATTAAGAAATGTAGTTGGTCTGGCTTTCCCAAGTTTAGGTTCCTGCTAAAAGAATGAGATGGATTTTTTCTTCCTCCGCTCCTGACCTTCCTGCAAGAACCAGGATTGTGCATTTTTGGCCAGACGAGGCTGCCACCTCTGGCAGGCCTGGGGGCATGCAGAGCCTTTTGCTTGTGCTTTTGGGCACTTAAGTAAAGAACCCTGTCCAGGCCTTTGTTTTAGGATGTGTTGTTATGGAGGAATGAGGCTGGAATCACCTGGGAGGGATAGAGGCTTCAGCTGGAAGGGGAGGGTGACCTGAACTCAGGTTCTGGGCCTACACTTTGTTCCCCATGCAACACTGTTTGTGGTGACTGGGGCCTGGAAGTCAGGGACCTTGTGACCAAAGTGTTGGGTGGACAGGATGAGCTGAGGGGAGGTGAGGGCATTTCTCCGGTACCTCCCTGGTCCCCAAATCAATGCCCTCTGTCAGCTCAGACACAGCCCGGCCAGCAGCAGTGCAGGTCCAGGAAGGATGAATGCAGTCAGTCTGGGATCTGCTCCACAGTCTCCATCTCACTTCATCTCGGGGTTGTGAGAGTCCCCAGCAGCACTGATGATATGCTGTGTGAGGCATTCAAGCTTGATTTAGAAAAGATAAGGTGGGACATGTCTTGGGCATGGCGTGTGGAACAGTACCATCCCTCTGTGGCAGCGAGCCAACGAATAAACCAGAAAGTGCAAAACCTGCATCCAAGAATCACCGTTTCCACCGCCTGAGTGGCACAGTGTCATCAGTCCAGGCTCTGTCGGGTCTCAGATCCCCCGATCATCATGCCTTTTCTGCCCAAGGTCTGCCTCATTATGGCCTCAACTGACCACAGCCTCTTCCACCTTCCCAAAGGGACCCCTGCTCATGCTCCCCAGCCCACAGGAGTGCCTGCGTCTCCAGGAAGCCCACCCTACTGGCTCTGGGTTCTAAGTAGGAGAGCTGGGTGGGCTGGATCCCACCACTGAGTTCAGTCTCGGGGGTCTCCATCCACGCTAGGCTTCCACTGATGGGACATAAGTGGCCTGAGGGTCCTTTACATCCACACAAGAGCCCCATGGTGACCAGGAGTGGGGTTCTGAGAGTTTAAATGACTTGCCCAGGGCCCCAGAGCTGGCTAGAATTCCTGCACTGCCACATCCAAGGCCTCATCTGGGCCTTCCACGTGGGGGCCTGGACACCCCTCTGCATCTACCAGGCTGGGAAACACATGTCTGCTGCAGCTTCCTCCCAGTGACTTACAGCAGCTGCAGATCTTTGGGGTGCCTTCTACGGGGCCCACCGCAGCAGGGAGCCGAGAACTCTTACAGAGCCCTGTGTTCTCTCTCCGCCCCCTTCAGCTCCGAACTCATGTACTAGCTGCTCTGATGTAAGAACAGGCCTTGGTGAGGGTGTTGGGGCTCTCTCTGGTCAGTAGCCCAGGACTCCAGGAATCAGGTGATGTCAATCTGGAGAGGAGGTGCCTGCTGCAGGGAGCAAGCATGGGCCAGTGTCCTGGCCCCTTGCAGGGGCAGCTCCTCTTCCTTCCCAGGGTCCCGTAAAGATCTGAAGGCATCCAGGGTGAAGCGCAGTGTTCGGCTGTGTCCTGGGGTCCAGGAAAGCCAAGGAGAAGTTGCTCCACCTGCTGTCCACCAGGCACCCCGGCAGAGAACAGCCTCAGCCCACCCCAGCCCAACACCAGATCCCAGGGACTGATCCACCTGTAAGAGGGCAGCATGAGACTGCCCCCATTGTCCCCAGAGAGTCCCCTCAGTCATGGGCTCTGACCAGGGTGCAGGTGGGCCCAGCAGGCTGGTCCAGCATGGGTGTGGCTGCCCATTTGTCCTCTGAAGAGCCTCAGGTGCTTGTGGCAGCTGGTGTGTGTCTGGGCTTGGAAGTAGAGGATGTCC
>NW_022161242.1:15836-20291 GCF_008728515.1 Papio anubis | reverse complement strand
TGGTCTATGGACCAGCAGCACTGGGGTTACCTGAAGCTTGTGTGAAATGCGGCATCCCAGGCCTGCTGCACCACATGCATCAAAAGCACACGTGTTCTACCTATTGCTGAGAGGGAGGAGGGACGGCAGCACAGGAGCAAAGCCAGCACTGTGATTGCCGTTAGGGACAGTGTCAGAGCACCCAGTCCTGAGCCCCACCATCACCACCCCTTTTCCTTAATTACAGAATTTACTGAAATTAAAAATCCCCGCTTCCTAAATACCCACCCTCTCCTGGCTTTCTTTTTAGCGGAGTCGGCTGCCCTTGTCTCTTCTTTCACCCCCTCCTGGCAGCACAGCAATCCCTGCAAGTTACTCGGACCCTCAGGACTCCTCATTCAAGTGCAGTGGAGGACCACGCAGATGGCAGGGAAAAGCAAAGAAAGCTCAGGTGGCCCATTGTGGCTGTCATCAGTGGAAGAGTGTCTCTATTTAACACTGAGCCTTAGTAATGACATGCTCTCCCCTTGTCCTGGACCTTCATTTAAAATAGAGCATTCAGGTGGGAGGGGAACCACAGGGGCACTTCAATCCTGAGCGCGCTCTGGGCGGTGGCTCTAGCCTTTGGCATTTTGTCCTCATTTACTTTTTTTAAGAAGGAATCTTGCTCTGTCACCCGGGCTGGAGCACAGTGATGTAATCTTGGCTCACTGCAACCTTCATCTCCTGGGTTCAAGCAATTCTCCTGCCTCAGCCTCCTGAGTAGCTGGGATTACAGGTGCATGTCACCATGCCCAGCTAATTTTTGTATTTTTAGTAGAGATGGGGTTTCACCATGTTGGCCAGGCTGGTCACAAACTCTTGACCTCGAGTGATCCACCCACCTCAGCCTCCCAAAGTGTTGGGATTACAGGTGTGAGCCACCCTGCCTAACCTGTCCTCATTTACTTAAAGAGCAGTTACTCACCCCCAATTCCCCACAGATAGTGGCCAACTTCTTTGAAATCCAGAGACATTTTCTAATGCTCAACCCTTTTTTCATCAATTCTATCTGTTTCTAAAATAAGTGTCACTCAGGATGGATATGCTTTTAGAGGAACACTGTGATAAAGACCCTTTGCTCCAGAGGAAGGACCTGCAGTGACCCCAGGCTGTGGCTCCAGCATCTCATGAGAGAGTGTGAACATTTGGACACAATTAAAAAGAGGACACTTAATTAAAGAGGACACTTCCAAAGGAAAGGGGCAGGAAAGCCGGGAGGCAGGAGGTCTGGGACCCCACGTGGGACAGGCAGCTGCGTGTTGTTGGCACCACCTTCCTGCCATGGCTTTCCTACACCACGGAGACAAAGCCCATTCTACTCTCTGCTGCAATGCTCTGGATGGAAGGCCCAGTTCCACAGGAAGGAAATCCTGGTGGCCGAGACACGGCTGTGCACAGCCTGGATGGCTCAGCCTGTGGCTGGCAGGCACCCAAGGCCCCTGTTGGGGGTCTCGCCCACTCGGGACTGTCTCAGCTCCCAGGCTGCAGCCACCACTGCCATTTCAAAGGTGAGATGGAATGGGTGTGTGGACCTCTCACCCCGCACAGTGAGCGAGGCGGGAGCTGGGTGGTGGAGGCAAACCTGGACCTGCTGTGCCCTGCAGTGCAGTTTCCAGACGGGAGCAGCCTGGGGTGGCAGATGTTTGCATTTGGATGTTAGAAATGCTCTTCCTGACTTTTCAGAGCTGACTGAAGCCCCCGGTTCTTGGCCTGTGTCTTTTCCTTGCCTTGGGGTCTGCATTAAACAACTATATTCAATCAACAAGCTTAACATTGAGAATCAAGAGAAGCCCAGGACCTGGGGAGCCCGGGATGCCCTTCAGCATCCACTGTGCTTGGGATGGCGCTCCCAACCCCACTTCAAGTCACCTCTTGTTCTCCTGCCCCAAAGGAGCTGGCACACCAAGCGATGCTTCCATTTGTCCACTGCCTTCTAACACTTGGTGCCAGTGTTAGAAGGAAGAATTGATGCTTACTCGGTCCTGCTGTGTGTGGGAGTCTCCTCCGCACCCCACCCTATCTTGTCAATCATCACCACTGAGTTGAGCATTTCCAGACTTTGTTTCCAGGCTTTGTTTCCTGGCCCTTGACAATAAACAGAATGGTCTCCCTAAGTCTTTCACACCACATAGACCCCTCAGGATGAAATGCTCAAGCAGCTCCTGCTGATGCTGGGCCTTGGGAAGAGGGAGCCAGTGGGGAAGGCCCACCCCTGAGCTGAGAGCTCCCTTTATAAAGGCAAGTCCAAGCCCCAGAGATTTGGGGGTCAGCAGGGGAGAGAGCGGGGCTGAAGGCGTAGAGGGGGCACCCTGCACTTTATGCCAGGGGCAATGCAACAACAAAGGTGCCAGGTATGTGGACACACACGTGGAGGAAGAGTGCTGTGCCCCCTCAAAGCCTGGTCTGAGGATCAGCAAACCAGCCTCTCTGGGAAGCTTGTTGGAAAGGCCAGCTCTCAAGCCCCTCCCCACCCCTGGTGCACCAGAACCTTCAGTCTGACTTAGCCCTGGGTGACTCCCCTGCTCCCGATGTCTGGGAGGAGCTGCCTGCAGCACTGGCTCTCAATCTGCCTGATCGTCAGCACCACCTGGAGAGCCGGAGAAGTTCTGAAAAGACAGATCTCTGGGCACTTCCATCCCTGGGATTATGACTCAGTAAGTAAGGGGTGAGGCACAATCATTTGTATCTGTGTTTTTAAAGCTCCCCCAGTGTTCTGGATGTTTAGCCAGCCTGGGGACCCTCTCTCTGCTCTTCGGGTATCTTACAGGTAAGAAAGATGTCATTGTAAGCTTTTATCCTGGAAACACATTCATTTCAAACATATGGAAAGAACTTACTAGGCCGTGTGTGGTGGCTTATGCCCGTAATCCCAGAGCTTTGGGAAGCCAAGGTGGGCGGATCACTTGAGCCCAGGAGTTTGAGACCAGCCTTGACCTCCTTGACTGCTGGGGAGTTGATGAGGGACCTGGACACCATCAGAGTGGTTTTTTGTTTCCCTTTGTGTACAGTTCTGAGTTCATTATTTATGTATTATTAGGGTTTGGAATAGGCTCATATAAATATTTCAGGTCCTAAAATAGCTGTGACAGTGTCACTGATCTACCCCTGAGCTGAACATCCACTCCTCCACTGCCATTTTAATCCTCCCGTCATGTGAGGGAGGATGGGAGTCTGTGTGAACGTCTTTCTCACTCGTGTTCAAAGATCATATCTGCCTGTCTTATCTGTCAAGTGTAGATTTTGTTGTGATGGTGGATTCAAAATAGACGAAATGTGTGGTCATTGTACTTGGCAAACAGCTTTTCACGTCAGGATGCTTCCACTTCCAGCTTAGGGCTGGTCCAACTGTGTGACGAATGCAGCTCAGTGCAGGTGCCCAGTCTGCCACCCTCAGCCCCGCAGCTGCAGTGTTAGAATAGCCGTGCCATGGGCACACAGCGCTGGTGATATGGCAAATGTGGATTAACAAATACTTAATTCACATGTGCTTATAGAAAAAACTTTATACAATAAAAACAGCCAATTGTTAGATTTACATCTTTTTCTGTCACTCTATTTAAAAGGAATCAAGAATTTTCATGCAGCTTCCAGGTATTCTTGAGACTGGTATATCGTTTCTTTTTGAAAAGTGCATTATTGCATAACAACACCTAGATAAATATATTTTCATATTTTTATGTTTTTATAAGTATATTTTAGCTGAAAAATATCAATAGTACACATAGCTTATAGCACAGTTTGGGAATTATTGATATATATGGTAACAATGCATTGTTTGGGATGATTTAAAATTATATTAGGATATTAGGAGCCCAATATAGCAATCCAAATTGAGATCCTCTTGTCTAGTGTCCTGTAAAATGGCAAAACATCAAATCTAGAAAACAGATAAGAAATGAATTTTAAGATAAAGATACAACAGATTTTCTATTTTTACAAAATCATTATTTATTTTCAAAAATATGTTTTAGAATTCAAGTTGTTAATTTAAAAAGTACTTATTTCATAATACAGTGAACAAAACTGGCTGTTAGAGAAAACACCTCATCTTGCTGTCCCCAAATCTTGCAGCTTTTCAAAGTTTCAGAATTTTGTAAAATATTTTGAATAGCCCAGACTTTCTGATAATGGGTATAGCCTTTCAAAGTAGTAGAATTGACAAGCTTTTAATTTAGCCAATCTTATTTTATAAAGTGTTGACTTTTCACTGTAGACTAATAGCAAACAGTTTGTAAAGAAATGTAAATTAAAAATGTAAATAAATAAAATAGGTTTATTAGTTTTCAAAAATTTATTTAAAAGGAAGGGGCAATGTTGATTGGAGTAAGAAAGTATTTGAAAATGTATTTTGTGAAAGAAATCAGTGCGTGTGAGCACACACACACACACACACACACACAGCCCTCAAAAGCAGAACTCCAACAATGCAGCTGT
>NW_022161242.1:0-3261 GCF_008728515.1 Papio anubis | reverse complement strand
GTTCTGGGCGAGAAGGCAGATCACAAGGTCAGCAGATTGAGATCATCCTGGTTAACATGGTGAAACCCCGTCTCTACTAAAACAAAAAATTAACCAGGCATGGTTGTGTGCACCTGTAGTCCCAGCTACTCGGGAGGCTGAGGCAGGAGAATGGCATGAACCTGGGAGGTGGAGCTTGCAGTGAGCTGAGATCATGCTTTCACACTCCAGTCTGGGTGGGAGAGTGAGACTCTCTCTCTGTCTCAAAAAAAAAAAAAGAAAGAAAAAAAAGAAAGTGGGGCCTAGTGAGAGGTGTTTGGGTCTTGGGGACAGATCCTTCAGGAATGGCTTGGTGCTGTCACGGTTGTAGTGAGTGAGTCCTTCCTCTATGAAACATGAGAGCTGGTTGTTTGAAAGCACGTGGCACACACCTCCTTTCTTCCTCGCTCCACTTCCCCCTCCACCATGACTGGAGGCTTCCCAGGGTCCTCACCAGAAACAGATGCTGCTGGCGCCAGGCTGTTTTGTCTACAAAATCATGAGCCAAATAAACCTCTTTTCTTCATAAATTACCCAGCCTCAGGTGTTCTTTTATAGCAACACAAAATAGACTAATACAGACATCAATGTGAATATTTAATATTGGGAATTTTTTTCTATTTTGTCTGTATAGCTAACATTAAAGAAGCCAAAGATATAGAATGCTACATCTCAGATATGCCTTTTGTAAAAAACATGAAGGTAAAAACTTCATTTCTTCAAGTACTAATCCATGATAGTTGTACTTTGCCCATTCTATGCAGAATACAGTTCCATGAACCGTGGGGAGATGGAAAATAACCATGTCCCAGTCTTCTAGGGAAGTCCCTGGAAGGCTGGGACAGCTAAGACTGCATCTCTGCGCTCTACAATGTCAGTGTCACACAGCAGGCACTTAATGGGAAGGCTGCTGAATGAAAGAATACTTCCAACTAGCCTGGAGCCCAAATGCAGGTTCTCCCTGAAGTTCTGCACCTAACATTGTGAAGACTGCGCTTTTATGTCACACCACCTGTGCACCCACTTCCTTCCTGGACCTGAGCAGAGTCCCACTTTCCAGCCCTGCCTGTGAGGGGATGACCAGACCCCTGTGACCCACATCTTCAGCATCTGGAATTCAGAGTTTATGACCTGCTGTTTTCCACATTCCCCTTCCCTCCCCATCAGGACCTGCACCCCACTGCATTGTACCTTCTATTCTGCTGTCAAGGCCCAGAGCTCTGTTCTTCTGCTTCCAGCAGCTCTCCACCCTGCTTCCTCCCTCCCCTCCCCGCTGATCTCTTTCACTGGTTCTTGCCCTCAGTAAAAGAACTCTCCTTCCACTCTGCCTCATTCACATTCACTTGGGAACCAAAAACTCACCCCACAGCTTAGTATTCCCAGTTGTGGAACAATTCAGTCACCTTCTGGAATGAGACAAATGTGAAGAAGCCAGACATGAAAAAACACTTATATGGATCGATTTATATGAAATGCCCAGAGAAGACAAATCTATTGAGATGGAAATAGATTTGTGGTTGCTTACAGCTGAGGTAGGGGCTGGGGGGAATAACAGGGGAATACCTAAAGGGTACAGGACTGATAAAAATGTTCTAAACTTAACCATGGTGTTGGTTTCACATAACTGTGATTATAGTAAACTCTAGTGGATCATAAGGTACGTGAATTTTTCCTCACTAAAGCTGTTTAAAAAAAAAAAAAAAATTAGGCTGGTCACAGCAACTCACCCTGTAATACCAGCACTTGGGGAGGCAGAGGCAGGAAGATTGTTTGAGACCAGGAGTTCAAGTCCAGCCTGGACAACAGAGTGAGACCCCATCTCTACCAAAGATTTAAACAATTTAGCCAAGCATGGTGGTGTGCACTTATAGTCCCAGGTACTCAGGAGGCTGAGGTGGGAGGATCACTTGAGCCTGAGAGAGTTGGGAGGTTGCAGTGCGTGAGCCGATCATGCCACTGCACTCCAGCCTGGGAGACAGAGAAACACCCTAACCTCAAAAAAAAAAAAAAAAAAAATTATTACGAGCTATTTTATACATACAAAACTACACACACACACACACACACACACACACACTCGAACACATAAAAAGTAAAATAAATACATTGTAGCCATCACTTACACTACTACATTTGAAGCCATTTGCATGGTTGGCCCTTCCTTAATATAACCCTTTGCCTCCCCATCTAGGACAATCATTCATCTGAAGTTTTACAAAAAGTATTATTTCCCTGACTTTCATTATACTTTTATTACATAATAATAGCTCTAAATAATATATCGTTTCTCTAAATAATATACTGTTTAACTTTGTAAGTTTTTACACTTTCTATAAATGTGCTATGTATCTCTGTAACTTGCATTACTCATTCCACACTGTATTTTTGAGAGCCTTCTATGTTTTAAATAGTTTCCTGTTCAATTCTATGTATTGCTTACTAATCAGTCTTTAAATTGAATATACTCAGACCTACTCGAGAGAGAATCCTTGTGGGATAATGAGTAAAAAGTGCTTAGGCCGGCGCCGGTCCCCTGGGCCCACTTTTTCTTTCTCTATACTTTGTCTCTGTGTCTCATTTCTTTTCTCAATTGTCTCCTTCCACCTAATGAGAAACGCCCACAGGTGTGGAGGGGCAGGCCACCCCTTCACTGACCTTGTGATCCGCCCACCTTGGCCTCCCAAAGTGCTGGGATTACAGGTGTAAGCCACCATGCCTGGCCAACTCTATTTTTTTATTTTTTATTTTTTATTTTTTGAGACAGAGTATCTGTCGCCCAGGCTGGAGTGCAATGGCGTGATCTCAGCTCACTGCAACCTCCACCTCCCACGTTTAAGCGATTCTCCTGCCTCAGCCTCCCGAGTAGCTGGGATTACAGGTGCTCGCACTACACCCAGCTAATTTTTGTATTTTTGGTAGAGGCAGGGTTTCACCCTGTTGACCAGGCTGCTCTCGAACTCCTAACCTCAGGTGATGCACCTGCCTCAGCCTCCCAGAGTGCAGGGATTACAGGTGTGAGCCACAGAGCCCGGCCTCTTAACTCTATTTCCACAAGAGTTTTTCCTGTTAGTTACTGATTACCCATTGTGCCTTTTTCCTTGAATCACCTGGGAGGAACCATCTTTAAATAAGTGTGGTCCCATCATGCACTTTGGCTGTCCGTTTGTTACCACGTAAGGGATAGTTGTCAGTGGCCTCCGTGCCTTTGGGCCATGTCGAAGGACGCCCTGAATCTGGTGCAGA
>NW_022161241.1:0-20324 GCF_008728515.1 Papio anubis | reverse complement strand
GTCAAATTCATAGAGACAAAAAGTAGGATGGTGACTGCCAGAGGCTGTGGGGAGGGAGGGAATAGGGAGCTATTCAATGAGCAAAGGGTTTAGACTGTGCAAGATGAAAAGGGTTCTGAAGATGGATGGTGGTGACGGTTGCATGACAATGTGAATGTACTTTGACGTGACTGAACTATATATGTAAAATGCTTAAGATGGAAATTTTTATATCTTCTCACAACTGAAAAATGTTAATAGTCTATTTTTGTTTTGGTTTTGGTTTTTGTTTTTGAGACACAGGCTGGAGTGTGGTGATATGATCTCGGTTCACTGCAACCTCCACCTCCTGGATTCAAATGATTCTCCTGCCTCAGCCTCCTGACTAGCTGGTATTATAAGTGTGCACCACCACACAGGAGTAAGTTTTATATTTTTAGTAAAGACAGGGTTTCACCATGTTGGCCAGGCTGGTCTCAAACTCCTGGCCTCAGGGGATTCACCTGCCTGGCCTCCCAAAGAGCTAGGACTACACGTGTGAGCCACCACATTTTACCCTTAATGGTATTTTCTAACGAAAACTCTCCCTGAAGACAAGATTAGCAAGACTGGCACAAGGAGGAGTTCAGTAGGCAGAGCTCAAGTCATCCTTGACCCCTGGGATAATGTTTTCCTGACTCTGTCATTTTTTTGAATTTACCTTAACCTAAAATGACCACTTCTGAATTTCTTCCAAGAGCATTGTTGAAATACACATGGGGGGTTTTGTCCCTTTATACACAGTTCAGAGCAGAACTGACCCCTTCCCTTTTCTTCTGAATTATCAGGTCTGGGCTTCTAGGCCAAGACAAGCTGACACTTTGCCTGGCTGCCTCTTTAATTCAGAAGGCCCTGGAGTGCTGAGGCACATGATGCACCTCGCTGGGATTAGGCTACTAACTTGTCTCGCTTTCAGGAAGGACTTCTCTCAGTGTCACCTGCAAGTCCTAGCTCCTTCCAAGAATCCCTCAGCTCAATGCAAATCCCAGCTAATAGACTGGAATACCTACTAGTAGGCTCCAAACTAAGTAGGGACCAAACTCCAGGGAAAGTAGGGGAAGGAGCAAGAAAAAGACTAGAAAAATCGGAAAGCTGTGCATCTATGACTTTTGATGGCCCTCAAGGTTACCATGGATTTCTGATTCTTACTTTGAGTTCACTGTGATTATAATGATGTGCTTAATTACCACCAGAATTATCAGTGTAATAATTAAAACCAAATAAAATGAAACACCAGCCATTACAAGTATTATGTCATTTCTTTCTAATTATAATCTTCTAAGGTAACACTATTATTAATCCTACGGTAAGAAGTTCCACTAAAGATATAACTTATGCTTTCTCAGGACTAGAGAGAAAGACACCAAAATGTCACCCTGACCATCCTTGAGAGGATAAACGGCCAGGCACGGTGGTTCATGCCTGTAATCTCAGCACTTTGGGGATGTGGAGGAGGTCAGGTGCCCAAGACTGCCTCCTGGCCACATGGTGGCACCCCCATCTTACTAAAATGCAAATTAGCCAGGTGTGGTGGTGCACACCTGTATTCCCAGCTACTGAGGCATGAGAATCGCTCCAGCCCGGGAGGCAGAGTTGCACTGAGCTGATCATGCCACTGCACTGCAGCTGGGTGGCTGAGCAATATTCTGTCTCAAAAATAGCACAGTGCATGACAAACTTTTGGAGCATTAAAGGCCACACCTTCCCTCCTGAGATAATCACAGTAGCTGCAATTTGCGGAGCCACTTGGTTTTAATGTTCAACATGATCAAAACCATTTAGGGGGTGGGGCCTCCTCCTATAGACAATGAAGGCAGCTACCCTCAGAAGCTCTATTATACTGGAAGAGAGATGTGAGACCCTTCCTGCTTTAAGAATCAATGAAGCCGGGCATGGTGGCTCAGCCTGAAATCCCAGCACTTTGAGAGGTGGGCAGATCACCTGAGGTCAGGAGTTTGAGATCAGCCTGGCCAACATGATGAAGCCCTGTCTCTACTAATAACATGCACTGAAGTGGACATGGTGGCACACACCTGTAATCCCAGCTACTCCAGAGGTGAGACAAGAAAATTGCTTGAAGCCAGGAGGCAGAAGTTGCAGTGAGCCGAGATCACGCCACTGAACTCCAGCGTGGGAGGCAGAGTGAGACTCCATCTCCAAAAAAAAAAAAAAAAAAAAGAAAGAAAGAAAGAATCAGTGAGAAGGGGCTGCCTGACCCCTGGTGGTGTGGATCCTTCGGGAAGGAAAGCAAACAGAGTTTCCAAGTCTACAAGGGTTCCAAGTAACCCAGCCTACTCTGAAGACCGATGCGGGACAGCTCTTCCAAACTACTGAGCTCTAAGAACTGGAACCCTGGAACCCAAGCAAGAGGACAAGCGCAGCTGGACTAGGCCCCGAAGAAGGAGATCATCCTCCCTCAGAGATCCACAGCAGCTGGGAACCCGGATCTGCAGACCCACTTGGTTTGATGGTACTGTGTGGGACCATCTGTCAACACTGACACCCTGTGGCAGTGACAAGCAAAGGCAGCAGCCGGCTAAGCCTCCAGGCTCTCCCTGCTGGAACTAGAAAGTCCAAGTGGCCCCCTTCTTCCCTCCCCTTTTGGTTTTGTTTGTTTTGTTTTGTGTTTGTTTGTTTGTTTTGTTTCTTACTTTCAGACGGGAGTGCTGGGCTCGGTTGGCCAGGCTGGGGTGCAATGGCGCAATCTCTCGGCTCATACATACTGCAACCTCCCACGCCTCCCCAGATTCAAGGCTGAGATTCTCCTGGCTCCCATCCTCCCAGTAGCTGGGATTACAGGTGCACACCACCACACCTGGCTCATTTTTCCCTTCCTTTTTAGATTTGCTATGCTTCAAGACACTGAGGCCATGAGGCAGGGTTTGCAGATAAAGGATAACTACAGCCCTGATGCGACTGATCCTGACACCGAAATGGCTGTGGATCCCCGGATGGGGCGGCTCTATACTCCTGTCTCTGAAACCTGCTTCTTAACTTACTTCCCCAAATGCTCGACTCAGGGAAGGTGGATGATTTATATCAGACTCACATAATGAGAGAGCAGTAGCTCCACCTAGTGGAAACATAGAGGTTGAAAGGTCATGTTGGGGATGATGCTATTCTTGCAAAAGTCAAGATTAATTCATGTCCCTCCAGGAAGCCTCTTTGATCTGGAGTTATGCCTTCTCTTAACAATCTGCTTTCCCAGTCATAGGAATCTTGTACAAAATGTAATATCCTACTCTATTTGTCTAAATAGCTTCCTAATAAATTTGTAAAGCCAGGGACAATGTTTTGTCTACTGCTGCATCCCCTATCACTGCTTTGTATGTGGTGAAACCAAAGGGTTATTTTATAATTTAATCTATAAATACTCAGACTCAGAGGAGGTCTGAGAAGAATGGAAAATTTCCAGTGTCTGATGCCAATGCATTTTTCTAGCTAGTATCTGTAATTTGAAGGCTACGTGACTCTCTCTATCTGGAAGTCTGAACTTCAGTTTTTGTTTTTGTTTCATTTGTTTTGTTTTTGAGACAGGGTCTGGCTCTGTCACCCAGGCTGGAGTGCAGTGCATGATCTCAACTAGCTGCACCCTGCACCCTCCCAAGGCCAAGGGATCTCTCTCTTCCCACTCCTCAGACTCTCTGAGTCCTAGGATTCAAGTAGCTGGGACTAAGTGGGCACGTACAGTATAGTACGCTTAAGTTTTAGACATTTTTGTAGAAATGGGGTTTCACCATGTTGTCCAGGATATTTGCCAACTCTGAGGCTCAAGTGATTCGCCTGCCTCAGCCTCTCAAAGAACTGGGATTACAGTGCAGCCACCGCCTGGAATTTTAGTTTTGAAAAGCAGGCCTCAAACAGGGCTGCCGCCTCCTGAGCTTTCACGTGCACCTCCTGCCCTTTGGCTGCTGTTTATGCTATCAACAATACGGTGTTTTTTCCTTAGAAATGTCCCAAAGTTATAAAATTCAGCTGATGGCCTCAAAGACCTGTAATCCCAGCACTTTTAGAAGGCCGAGGTGCTGCGGGATCACAAGGTCAGATTTCTGCACAGCCTGCCAAGATAGTGAAACTTTGCTCTACTAAAACACAACAAATTAGCTGGGCATGATGGTGGGCACCTGTAATCCCAGCTACTCTGGAGGCTGAGGCAGAGAATCTCTTGAACCTGGGAGGTGGAGTTTGAAGTGAGCCGAAATTGTACTCCACTGCACTCCAGCCTGGGCAACAGAGCGAGATCTATCTAAAAAAAAAATGTTATAAAATGCAACTGTTTGATATACTGGAGAGCTTCAGCAATGACACAGAAGGGTAGAGAAATGCATTGGATATCATAAAATCACTTTCATTTTACCTATAGCAAATATTTATTTTCAAAGGATGAACATTTCTGACTGGATTTGGAAGAAAGATTCGGTCTTTATGATTCCTCATGCCTCCGAGGGGTGAAGTCAGGCATCAAGGACAGGAAGCAGCTTGAATCATGGAAAAATCATATGAACATTTGCAATAAGAGGATTCCTCTTGGAAGTCAGGAAATTGTTTCAGACAGATGAAAATATCCACTTGTTGGATATGAGAGTAAACACATTGAACTGTAACCTAGATAATTCCATATGGGGTAAAAAGAAAACTGGGTAAAATGCTAACTACAGTTGATCTCTGTCAAAAGAATTCAGAGGATGTTTGGAGTGCTTAACCTATGACGCCAATTCCGTGGAAGAACTCTACCTTCTACTTCACAGACAGAACGCTGGGCTAGATAGGATGCTTGTCCGGCCCAAAGTGGAATTTCTACTACCGTACACTCCCCGCACCCATGGGCTGATGGTTACTTTGAGCTGAAGCTTCTGCCACTGATCCTTAATGATGCCAAATAAGCTCATAGCCTCTGGGAGGTGGCACCTGTAGCCCAGGTCAGGGAGCAAGGAAAGTGAGGATGGGAACAGAGCCTGACCCTGTAGCCCATTTGATGGCTTTACTCCCTTCAAAGTCCTGTCCCTGGATCTGCTAAGCACCCGAGCCCCAGCAAAATCAGGAAAACCACAGTGCCATGATACTCTAAGATGCGCCCTGTCTTTAGCATGACGTTTAAGAGAAAGGGCAGTGGGAACCATAAAGAAATGGCAGCCAGGCGTGGTGGTGTGCACCTGTAATCCCAGCTACTGGGAGGCTGAGGCAGGAGAATCACCTGAACCTGGGAGGCTGAAGTTGCAGTGAGCCGAGACTGCATCATTGCACTCCAGCCTAGGTGACAACAGTGAGACTCCATCTCAAAAAGAGAAAAAAAAGGAGGGGAGAGAGATAGAGGGAAAGGTGAGCTTGTGGACATACTGGACACACAAGACATGGGACATGGGGGCCTGAAACACTGTTTTACAGACAGAAGGAACAAAATGCATCGCCACCGCTTCTTCCTTTCTCCTCTGTCCCAAGTTCAGCAGTAGCAGAAGTCCTATCTAATCAAATAGCTGTCAATTATATGAGTTGTACTTTTCTCTTCCTCAACAGTAAACTGGCTTTTCTCCTCTTTGTCCTCCTCTTTCTGTCTATAGAGCAATTCTCCCAATCTACCGGTGTTTATAGCTCAAATACAGTGCTATGGTGATGACACCCACTCCAAGGGCAACGGTAATAACGACAAAGAGGGCAGAGCTGATTCCTTCATCCAATCCTGTCTGAGCACAGAAGACAGAGTTAGGAAGGTCTGAAAGTGCGAGGATCACCCACCCCAGCCCACCAGGCCCACTTCTGAGTCTCATCTTTCCAACCTAGTAGAATCTCTTATTTTCTTTATCCTTGGATAAGAATCCCAAACCCCTGAGGGATTTCCATCCTCCGCCCGGCAGCAGAGCAGCAAAGTTTACCTTGAACAATGACAGCAATGTCTTTGCTGACAGAGCCCAGCTGGTTAGTGGCTGTGCAGCAGTAGGCTCCGGTGTGGTTCTGGGTTGCCTTCTGTGGCACTTCAAGGTCAAAGACCACCCCATTCCAGGTACACACCAAGGCTGGAGCTGGGTTTCCCTTTGGGACACAAGCAAGCCTGTGTTCCATCCCTTCCAGCCAGGTCTGTTTGCCAGAGCATCGGGATTCCTCTAACCATGGCTTGTCTGCAAAAACGGTTTCCCAAAGAGCTGAGTTCGGTGCACCACACTCCCTCACTACCTTCACACCCTGCTCCCTCTCCTCACCCAAATGTGGTCCCCTCCACCCAACAGCTTTCCTTACTAAGGGAGCACTAGCAGATCTCTGCTTTGAGCCAACTCTTCTTTCCCATCTTCCCCATGGGCAGGGAGTCCCAGATGAAACCTAGGGTGTTCTTATGGATTCTGACTAAATGATAATGCTGCTCGAGCCGTGGTGGCCCTGGGGCTCCTGCTTCCCATCTGTGCTTCTCAGTGGGTAAGGAGCTAGATAATGGTGACCTCAGAGATTAGGATTTTTCTACCTTTTTTTTCTTTTTTCTTTTTTTTTGGAGACAAAGTCAGTCTCACTCTGTTGCCCCAGCTGGAGTGCAGCGGCATGATCTTGGCTCATGGGAACCTCTGCCTCTCGGGTTCAAGCAATTCTCATGCCTCAGCCTCTCCAATAGCTAGAATTACAGACGCACGTCACCATGAGCAGCTAATTTTTCTATTTTCAGTAGAGATGGGTTTCACCATGATGGCGATGCTGGTCTCAAACTCCTTACCTCAGGTGATCCACCTGTCTCGGCCTCCCAAACTGTTGGGATTACAGGCGTGAGCCACCACGCCCAGCCTATCCTGAGCCTTTTGAAGCAGACGCCAGAGATGCGAAGGCCATGTGGAGGCTGGCCATGTGGAGGCTCTTGTTGGGTAGTCTCTCAGCCTGCAGGAGCCAGGGATCTGGCCCCAAGTGATGCCCCAACAGTGGGCCACTTCCCACGACTGTCAGGAAAATCCCAAGTCTAATTCAAAGTTGATTTTCTACTAGCAATGAATGATGGACATGGTCTCCATTGCTTAAGGCCCTGGGAAGATCTAGACTAGAGAAAAGGCACACCTGTGGGCCTCAGTTCTTCCCTCTGGTCCATGGTTGCCATGGTAACCCTTTGTAAAGTTGTTTCCCCAGGGGTCCCTAGAGTCCTCTGAGTCACCATAACTCTGAGGTCAACAGAAGTGGAGAGAGGAGACACTCCCTGCCCTAGCTGCTCCCACGTGTTCCTGGCAGTAACCTGTCTGAGGAAACTCACCAGCCCTGTGCCCATCTACGGAGTTCTGGAGTGATCCCCAGTTAGGGCCCCTGCCACCCTCATTCCTAAGGGAGTCTGGAGACTTCTTCCATGGCCAAAAACCCACATCTAAGTCCCCAGCACTAGCTAAAAGGCCCTGTCACGGGGTGCTATCTGTCCGTCCCAGTTGACATTGGAGGAAGGATGGTGGGGGAGGCAGAAGCTAAAGTGGAAAAGCTCAAAGGACTCTCCCTCCCGTCCCCACGCCTGGCTCCTCCTGCTGCTGGTGCTGGAAGGAGCATGGGGAAAGTGGTGTCTCCACCCTCCCTTGGCTCCAGCTTTCTCAGAGCTGGTATCATGGATGACACCCCTCTTGGACCCTCACTTTGACCCTGCCTGGAGAACAGCCAGCCCAGGGCCACTCCAGCAGATGATGAGTCTGGGCTGCTGGTCAGGTAATGCTTCGGGAATGTCGGCAGAAAAAGGAGGTCTGTCTTCTGCTCTGAAAGACGGGAGACGGCAGGGCCCCAGTATTCACATCCTGGGCCACAGGGCTGTGGGTTTTCAATGTTGGTTGCCAACACCACAGCCAACCACTTCTAGAAGCGTTTCCTTGTTTCCTTGCTTGTGTTTCTACAGCGTCAAGTGCTAGATGCTCTTAAACTCAGCGGGGGATGATTTCAGTGCCCGTGAGGATGTTCTTTCCTGCTCTCACCTCTGGGGGCATCTGATGCTTGTGACCTCCAGATGGTATTGAAATAGCACCAACTCTGGGCACCAGGAGCCAGGAGGCTCAGTCCTGGCCTTCTCTGCCTTCGACTTGTCCTGCTGTGAGTTTTCTACAAGGCACCCCATGCCACTGGGCCATTCTCACCTGGGAATAGAGAAAGAACAATTTGCCCCTTATGGAAAGACGAAATGAGGCAAAAGGCCCCTTATGTTGTGGGCAGAATCCCTGCACTCAGAGGGATTCAGAAGCTGAAATAACTGGGTAGGGAGCAGTGGCTCGCGCCATCTCACTATTTTGGGAGGCCAGGGAGGGTGGATCATCTAAACTCAAGAGTTCGAGACCAGCCTGGCCAACATACTGAAATCTCGTCTCTACTAAAAAAGTACAAAACTTAGCCCGGCATAGTGGTGGGTGCCTGTAATCCCAACTACTAGGGAGGCTGAGGAGGGAGAATCACTTGAACCAGGAGGTGGAGGTTGCAGTGAGGCAAGATTGCGCTACTGCACTCCAGCCTGGGCAACAGAATGATACTCCATCTCAAAAATAAAAATAAAAATAAAATGAAGAAACTAAAATAACTCAATAACTGAGTAGCACCACACTACCTGCTCTGGAGAAAGGACTTTTTTTTTTAATCTGTTTTGAGATGGAGACTCGCTCTGTCACGCAGGCTGGAGTGCAGTGCTGACTTAACTCACGGCAACCTCTGCCTCCTGGGTTCAAGTGAGTCTCCTGCCTCAGCCTCCCACTTTTACAGGCTTGTGCCACCACGCCCAGCTAATTTTTGTATTCTTAGGAGAGATGGAGTTTTGCCATGGTGGCCAGTCTGGTCTTGCACTCCTGACCTTAAGTGATCCACCCACCTCAGCCTCCCAAAGTGCTGGGATTACAGGCATGAGCCACCGTGCCCGGCCTGGAGAAAGGACTTTGAATAACACAATGTGGGAAGAGCAAGGTTGTGGAGATCTGCTGCCCTGGCTGAGGTAGCTCATGCAATCAGTCTCTCTCAGCCTCAGTGTCTTGACCTGTGAAATGGGATGATAATAACACCTCCTTCACAAGACAAGTGGCAGGTCTGACGTGAGAATGCACAGGCAGGCCCTTGGCAACTGGATAAGCTGTATACAGCTCTGGAAAGGAGGGGGAGAAAAAAGAGGAGGGGCTTCCATGGCTGGAGAGGGCATCTTTCGGCCTGATGTGTTCTGAGTTTCAAAGCTGGGAAAGACACTCAAACCTTCCAGAGCTCTTCCAACTTTTCGATTCTCTGATAGTTTCAGGTCTAGGGGAGGAAGCGCTTGTGGTCCGTGTCTGTCCCCGGGATATCTGTTTCTTGGTTTGCATCTCTGCTGCAGGTCCAAGGAGCTGGGGCAATACCATGAGTCTGGGTTCTTCATCCCCAGGGACCTGGGGTAGCTCTCCGCCCCTCCACCGCCCGCCGGAGGCTCAGGGAAAGGGGAGAGCAAAGTGTGGGGTTGGTTCCCTCTAGTGGTCAGTGTTAGCACTGCATCCAGTTGCCTCAGGCGGGCCCAGGAGGAGTCAGCAAAAGTGGAATTCAGGACTGAATCGTGCCCAGAACCCCCACAATCTATTGGCTGTGTTTGGTGCCTTTTCGCAACACACACATTCTCTCTGCTGGGTGGAGGGGAGACATGTGAGGAGGAGGAAAAGGATAGGATAGAGTGGGATGGGGTCTGTAGGGGTCTCGAGGACTGGCTATCCTGACATCCTTCCCCGTGTTCAGGTTGGCCACCATGGTGTGCTGCCAGAGGGCACCCACCTGCTCCTTAAAGAGAGGACAAGTTGGGTGGTATCTCTGGCAGACACTCTGTGCACAACTCTTACGATGCTGGTAACGGTGAGAAGGGAAACATGACAAGCCAGGGGGCATGATCCCAGCATGTGTGGGAGGAGCTTCTAAATTAGCCATTAGCACAGGTACATCAGTGGCCCCATGCATAAACGTACAGAAAAACAGGTGGGGTCAAGCAGCAAGAGATAAGGGGCCAGGGTATAAAAAGGGCCCACAAGAGACCAGCTCCAGGATCCCAAGGCCCGACTCCCTGAAACACTTAGAGTCCTGCGGACAGCTCACCTAGCTGCAATGGCTGCAGGTAAGCGCCCCTAAAATCCATTTCTGCACGATGTGTCCTGAGGGGAGAGGCGGAGCCCTGTAGATGGGACGGGGGCATCTCAGCCCAGATATTTGGCCAATCTCAGAATGTTCCTGGTCCCTGGAGGGAGGGAGAAAAAAAAAACAGCTCCTGGAGCAGGGAGAGCACTGGCATCTTGCTCTCCATTCCCTCTGTTGCCCTCCGGTTTCTCCCCAGGCTCCGGGACATGCCTAATTCTGGCTATTGCCCTGCTCTGCCTACCTTGGCCTCAAGAGGGCAGTGCCTTCCCAACCATTCCCTTATCCTGGCTTTTTAACAACGCTATACTCCACGCCCATCACCTGCACAAGCTGGCATTTGAAACGTACCAGAAGTTTGTAAGCTCTTGGGGAATGGGTGCACATCAGGGGTGGCAAGAAGGGGTGACTTTCCCTCGCTGGGAAGTCCTGGGAGGAGACTAAGGAGCTCAGGGTTGTTTTCTGAAGCAGAAATGCAGGCAGATGAGCGTACGCTGAGTGAGGTTCCCAGAAAAGTAACAATGGGAGCTGGTCTGCAGGGTAGACCTTGGTGGGTGGTCCTTCTCCTAGGAAGAAGCCTATATCTCAAAGGAACAGAAGTATTCATTCCTGCGCAACCCCCAGACCTCCTTCTGCTTCTCAGAGTCTATTCCGACACCCTCCAACAGGGAGGAAACGCAGCAGAAATCCGTGAGTGGATGCCTTCTCCCCCAGGCGGGGATGGGGGAGGCCTGTTGTCAGAGCCCCCGGGCAGCACAGCAACCGCTGGTCCTTCCTCTGCAGAACCTAGAGCTGCTCCGCATCTCCCTGCTGCTCATCCAGTCGTGGCTGGAGCCCGTGCAGTTCCTCAGGAGTGTGTTTACCAACAAGCTGGTGTATGGCGCCTCGAACTTCAACGTCTATCTCTACCTAACGAACCTAGAGGAAGGCATCCAAACGCTGATGTGGGTGAGAGTGACCCCAGGGGTTCCCAATCCTGGAACCCCACTGGCTTCGAGGAGTGAGGGAGAGAAACTGCTGCCCTCTTTTTAGCAGTCAGGCTGTGACCTAAGAGAACTCACCTTAGTCTTCATTTCCTCTCGTGAATCCTCCAAGCCTCTCTCTACACCCTGAAGGGGAGGGAGGAAAACGAATGAATGAGAGCGGGAGGGAGGCAACAGTGACCAAGCGCTGAGCCTCTCCTTCTCTTCCTTCACTTTGCAGAGGCTGGACGACGGCAGTCCCCGGACTGGGCAGATCTTCAAGCAGACCTACAGCAAGTTTGACACAAACTCGCACAACGATGACACACTGCTCAAGAACTACTGGCTGCTCTACTGCTTCAGGAAGGACATGAACAAGGTCGAGACATTCCTGCGCACCGTGCAGTGCCGCGCTGTGGAGGGCAGCTGTGGCTTCTAGATGCCTGGGTGGCATCCCTTGTGACCCCTCCCAATTGCCACTCCTGGCCATGGAAGGTGCCACTCCAGTGTCCAACAGCCTTGTCCTAATAAAATTAAGTTACATCATTTTGTCTGACTAGGTGTCCTTCTATAATGTCATGGGGAGGAGGGTGGTGATATGGAGCAAGGAGCAGGTTGGGAAGACGACCTGTAGGGCCCACGGGGTCTATTGGGAACCAGGCTGAAGTGCACTGGCACGATCTTAGCTCACTGCAACCTCTGCCTCCTGGGTTCAAGCGATTCTCCTGCCTCAGTCTCCCGAATAGTTGGGATCCAGGCATGCGCGACCAGGCTCAGCTAATTTTTGTATTTTTGGTAGTGACGGGGTTTCACCATATTGGCCAAACTGGTCTCCAACTCCTGACCTCAGGTGATCTGCCCAACTTGGCCTCCCAAATTGCTGGGATTACAGGCATGAGCCATGGCGCCCTTCCCTGTCCTGTCATTTTAAAATAATTATACCAGCAGGAGGACGTCCAGACACAGCATGGGCGACCTGGCCATGCCCAGCCCAGTGGACATTTGACTTCTCTGCTTAGCACTGTCCTCTCATGTGCTGGGTCCACTCAGTAGATGCTTGTTGAATTCCTGGGCCTAGAGCTGTGCCAGCTGCCTCGTCTTGTCACCTTCTGGCTTATTCCCTCCCTCCATATCTTACCTATTTACCTCATGGGAATGTTTCGAATTCGAAATTTCTATTTTACTGTTACATATTTACTTGTTTGCTATTATCTCTGCTGCCAGTAGATTGTTAGCTCCAGAAGAGAAAGGATCATGTGTTTTGTTTATCTAGATATGCCCATCTGCCTGGTACAATCTCTGGCAAATGTTATAGACAACAACTACTTGTGGAATCAGTGAATGAACGAATAGAAGAATGAGTGAAAGAATGAATAGACGAAAGGCAGAAATTCAGCCTCAGGCTGGGCACAGTGACTCACGCCTGTAATCCCAGTATGTTAGAAGGCCGAGGCGGGTGGATCACAAGGTCAGGAGTTCAAGACCATCCAGGCTCACACGGTGAAAACCCATCTCTAAAAATACAACATATTAACCGGGTGTGCTGGCGGACAGCCTATAGTCCCACCTACTCAGGAGGCTGAGGCAGGAGAATGGCGTGAACCCGGGGTGGGTAGAGCTTGCAGTGAGCTGAGATCGTGCCACTGCACCCCAGCCTGGGCAACAGAGCAAGACTCCATCTCAAAACAAAAAGAAAGAAAGAAAGAAATCCAGCCTCAAAGAGCTTACAGTCTGGTAAGAGGAACAAAATGTCTGCAAATAGCCACAGGACAGGTCAAAGGAAGGAGAGGCTATTTCTAGCTGAGGACACCCCATCAGGAAAGCACCCCAGACTTCCTACAACTACTAGACACATCTCGATGTTTTTCACTTCTCTATCAATGGATTGTCTCCCTGGAGAATCATCCCCAAAGTGAAATTACTTAGCACGTCCGGTTAGGTAGATCGTTATGTACTTCTTGGTTGTTCAGAGATCATCAACAATGCAAACAATACCCCATCAACACACAACAGTGCCTGCCCCTCTCCTCCCCAAGCCTTCCGAGGCCCTTTCTCCCTGCCTGAACCCTCTCTGTGCCTGAACCCCCCACCCCCTGTGCCTGAACCCCCCGGCCATATCATGTGGCAAGCTTAAGGGTCCAACGAGATACAGGAAGTGAAACATGATGTACTGAAACGTGCAATACAAATATGCAGCATGATGTGCCTCGGTTCACTAAACCGAGCTACGCTGGGTGGTTGTTTTCTACCACTTTCCTTAATGCCTATGGACACCTCATTCTGCTGCTGAATTCCTCATGTTCAATTCCCCCCATCTTCATGGAACATCCTCTGTGCAGGGACTTGACCCCTGTCCTGCTAGCTTTGCACTGAGGCAAGTTCTGTCCATGCCTAGTAGTGCCACCATCTTTACTAGATGAGGTTTCTAAAGATCTTGGCATGGAAGGAAAGCCTGGGGGCCTTGGATAGGCCTTGGATAGTGGGAGAGCTCAAGGCAAGCCACCTGATCTCTTTGAGCCTCAGTATCCTCACTCACATCCCTATGGCTCAGTAGAGTGCCAAGCACATGGTGGACATGCAGAAGTATTGATCATCTTCCTCACCTCCCCTAGGAGAGCCCTTGGGAATCCCCACATAATATTCCCTGAAGACCTTAATCCAATGAGCTGAGTAATTGACTCAGTACCGAACTCAGAAAAAGGACATTAGAAGCCAAAAGGAGGTAGAGTATGTCCCAGTACGATAACCAGCCTCTGATCTCAAGGAAGAAAGAACAGAGCTGCAGGTGGGAAGTGTGCGCCGCAAATCACCAAAGTGGGAGTGGAAGGAGAAACACCAGTCCCTGAGGCGTCCCTAAGACCGGTGAGTATGGCTTCGAAAAATGTGATTGTCCTCAACCCCACAGTCTTGAACCTAACAGGAGATCCCAAAGCCTGAAAGACACCACCTTAGGATCAACAGCAGATCTGCGACATTCCACAGCAGGCAAACAGAACCCTAGAGTTAGTCAAGGTTGGACATAGGAAGGGCTTCCAAACACACAGAGAAATTCATTAATCCTAAATTATAAAGGGAGGTTCTTTAAAAGGAACCAAGATGATTGTGAGAATATCCTGAGCTTTTTGTCTTGTTTTGTTTTTGTTTTGATACAGAGTCTCACTCTGTCACCAAGGCTGGAGTGCAGTGGCGTGATCTCAGCTCACTGCAACCTCCATGTTGCGGGTTCAAGCAATTCCCTGCCTCAGCCTCCTGAGTAGCTGGGATTGCAGGCGCCTGCCACCATGCCCGGCTAATTTTTGTTTATTTAGTAGAGTCGGGATTTCACCATCTTGGCCAGGATGGTCTTGAACTCCTGACCTCATGATCCACCCACCTCGGCCTCCCAAAGTGGAGGGATTACAGGTGTGAGCCACAGTGTCTGGCCTATCCTGAGCCTTTTGAGGCTGAAAGCAGAGATGCGAAGCCCAGCCTCTCCCACTGTGTCGCGGAGGCTCTTGTTCATTAGTCTCTCAGCCTGCAGGGGAGCCAGAGTCTGGCCCAAGTGATGCCCCAACAGTGGGCCACTTCCCAGAACTGTCAGGAAAATCCCAAGTCTAATTCCAAAAGTTTGATTTTTTACCCCAGCAATGAATGATGATGGACGTGGTCTCCATTGCTTAAGGCCCTGGGAAGATCTAGACTACAGAAAAGGATCACCGACTTCTGCCCACACCTGTGGGCCTCAGTTCTTCCCTCTGGTTCATAGTTGCCATGGTAACCCTTTGTAAAGTTGTTTCCCCAGGGTTCCCTGGAGTCCTCTGAGTCCACCGCGCTCTGGGGTCAACAGAAGTGGAGGGTGACAGAGACGCTCCCATTACCCTGGCTGCCTGCGTGTTCCTGGCAGTAACCCGTCTAGGGAGCCTCACCACCCCTGTGCCTATCTGCAGAGTTGTGCAGTGGTCCCTAGTTAGGGCCCCTGCTAGGGCTGATTCCTAAGGGAGACTGGAGACTTCTTCCATGGCCAAAAATCCACATCTAAGTCCCCAACACTGGCTAAAAGACCCTGTCATGGGGTGCCGTCAGTCCCAATTCACATTGGAGGAAGGATGGTGGGGGAGGCAGAAGCTAAGTGGAGCTCAGGGACCCTCCTCCATTCCCACCTGGCTCCTCCTCTTTGCTGGTGCTGGAAGGAGCATGGGGAAAGTGGTGTCTCCACCCTCCTTGGCCCCAGCTTTCTCAGAGCTGGTATCATTGATGACACCCCTCTTGGATCCTCCCGCAGCCCTGCCTGGAGAACAGCCCACAGCCCAGGGCCCTCCCAGCAGATGATGAGTCTGGGCTGCTGGTCAGGTAATCTTCAGGAATGACGGCAGAAAAAGGAGGTCTGTCTTCTGCTCAGGGGGGAGACGGCAGGGCCCCAGCATTCACATCCTGGGCCACAGGGCTGTGGGTTTTCAATGTTGGTTGCCAACACCACAGCCAACCACTTCTAGAAGCGTTGCTTGTTTCCTTGCTTGTGTTTCTACAGCGTCAAGTGCTAGATGCTCTTAAACTCAGCGGGGGATGATTTTAGTGCCCGTGAGGATGTTCTTTCCTGCTCTCACCTCTGGGGGCATCTGATGCTTGTGACCTCCAGATGGTATTGAAATAGCCCCAACTCTGGGCACCAGGAGACAGGAGGCTCAGTCCTGGCCTTCTCTGCCTTCGCCTTGTCCTGCTGTGAGTTTCTACAAGGCACCCCATGCCACTGGGCCATTCTCACCTGGGAATAGAAAGAACAAAGCTGCCCCTTATGGAAAGACAAAATGAGGCAAAGGCCCTTGTATTTGGGCAAGTCCCTGCACTCAGAGGATTTAGAAGCTGAAATAACTGGGTTGGGAGCGGTGGTTTGCGCCAGTGATCTCAGTATTTTGGGAGGCCAGGGAAGGCGGATCACCTAAAATCAAGAGTTCGAGACCAGCCTGGCCAACATACTGAAACCCCCTCTCTATTAAAAAAGTACAAAACAGCCCGGCATAGTGGTGGGAGCCTGTAATCCCAGCTACTAGGGAGGCTGAGGAGGGAGAATCATTTCAACCCAGGGGTGGAGGTTGCAGTGAGGCAAGATCATGCCACTGCACTCCAGCCTGGGTGACAGAATGAGACTCCATCACAAAAAAGAAATAAAATAAAATAAAGCAACTAAAATAACTAAATAACTGAGTAGCACCACACTACCTGCTCTGGAGAAAGGACTTTTTTTTTTTTATCCAGGGCATCTTTCGGCGTGATGTGTTCTGAGTTCCAAAGCTGGGGAAGAGACTCAAACCTTCAAGAGCTCTTACAACTTTTAGATTCTCTGATGGTTTCAGGGCATAGGACGAAGCGCTTGTGGTCCGTGTCTGTCCCCAGGATTTCTGTTTCTTAGTTCGTATCCCTGCTGCAGGTCCAAGGACCTGGGGCAATACCTCAAGTCTAGATTCGTCCTCCCAGGGACCTGGGGGAGCCCCCGCCCCCGCCCCAAGGCTCAGGGAAAGAGGAGAGCAAAGTGTGTGGTTGGTACCCTCTAGTGGTCAGTATTAGCACTGCATCCAGCTGCCTCGGGCTGGCCCAGGAGGAGTCAGCAAAAGTGGAATTCAGGACTGAATCCTGCCCAGAACCCCTGCAATCTATTGCCTGTGCTTGGCGCCTTTTCCCAAAACACACATTCTCTCTGCTTGGTGGAGGGGAAATATGCGAGGAGGAGGAAAGGGATAGGATAGAGAGTGGGATGGGGTCGGTAGGGGTCTTAAGGACTGGCTATCATGACATCCTTCCCCGCATTCAGGTTGGCCACCATGGCGTGCTGCCAGAGGGCACCCACCTGACCCTTAAAGAGAGGACAGGTTGGGTAGTATCTCTGGCTGACCCTCTGTGCACAACCCTCACAGTGTTGGTGACGGTGGGAAGGGAAACATGACAAGCCAGGGGGCATGATCCCAGCATGTGTGGGAGGAGTTTCTAAATTAGCCATTAGCACAGCCGCGTCAGGGGCCCCATGCGTAAACGTACAGAGAAATAAGTGGGGTCAAGCAGCCAGAGATAAGGGGCCAGGGTATAAAAAGAGCCCACAGGAGACCAGCTCCAGGATCTCAAAGCCCGACTGCCCGAACCACTCAGAGTCCTGTGGACAGCTCACCTAGCTGCAATGGCTGCAGGTAAGCGCCCCTAAAATCCCTTTCGACACGATGTGTCCCGAGGGGAGAGGTGGCGCCATGTAGATGGAACGGGGGCACTAACCCTCAGGTTTGGGGCTTCTGAATGTGAGTATCGCCATCTAAGCCCAGATATTTAACCAATATCAGAATGTTCCTGGTCCCTGGAGGGATAGAGAGAGAAAAACAAACAGCTCCTGGGGCGGGGAGAGCATTGGCCTCTTGCTCTCTGGCTCCCTCCGTTGCCCTCCGGTTTCTCCCCAGGCTCCCGGACATCCCTGCTCCTGGTTTTTGCCCTCCTCTGCCTGCCTTGGCTTCAAGAGGCTGGTAGGGTCCCAAGCGTACCCTTATCCAGGCTTTTTGACAACATTATGATCCAAGCCCATCGCCTGCACCAACTGGCCTTTGACACCTACCAGGAGTTTGTAAGCTCTTGGGGAATGGGTGCGTGTCAGGGGTGGCAGGAAGGGGTGACTTTCCCCCGCCTGGGAAGTCATGGGAGGAGACTAAGGAGCTCACGGTTGTTTTCTGAAGCGAAAATGCCGACAGATGAGCATACACTGAGCGAGGTTCTCAGAGAAGTAACAATGGGAGCTGGTCTCCAGCATAGAGACCAGCAGTCCCTCTTGGTGGGGGGGTCCTTCTCCTAGGAAAAAACCTACATCCCAAAGGAAAAGAAGCATTCGCTCATGGAGAACCCCGAGGCCTCCTTCTGCTTCTCAGAGTCTATTCCCACACCCTCCAACATGGAGGAAACGCAGCAGAAATCCGTGAGTGGATGCCTTCTCCCCAAGGCGGGGATAGGGGAGGCCTGTGGTCAGAGCCCCCAGGCAGCACAGCCACTGCGTGTCCTTCCCCTGCAGAACCTAGAACTGCTCCGCATCTCCCTGCTGCTCATCCAGTCGTGGCTGGAGCCCGTGCAGTTCCTCAGTAGTGTGTTTGCCAACAACCTGGTGCATCACACCTCGGACAGCGACGTCCATGACCTCCTAAAGGACCTAGAGGAAGGCATCGAAACGTTGATGGGGGTGAGGATGGTGCCAGGGGTCCCAAATCCTGGAACCCCACTGGCTTCAAGGGCTGGGGGAGAGAAACACTGCTGCTGTCTTTTTAGCAGTCAGGCCCTGACCCAAGTAAACTCACCTTAGTCTTCATTTCCCCTGGTGAATCCTCCAGGTCTTTCTCTACACCCTGAAGGGGAGGGAGGAAAATGAATGAATGAGAGAGGGAGGGAGGGAACAGTGACCAAGCGCTGAGCCTCTCCTTCTCTTCCTTCACTGTGCAGAGGCTGGAAGATGGCAGCCCCCGGACTGGGCAGATCTTCAAGCAGACCTACAGCAAGTTTGACACACACTCACAGAACGATGACTCACTGCTCAAGAACTACGGGCTGCTCCACTGCTTCAGGAAGGACATGGACATGGTCGAGACATTCCTGCGCATGGTGCAGTGCCGCACTGTGGAGGGCAGCTGTGGCTTCTAGGTGCCCGCGTGGCATCCTGTGACCCCTCCCCAGTGCCTCTCCTGGCCCCGGAAGGTGCCACTCCAGTGCCCACCAGCCTTGTCCTAATAAAATTAAGTTATATCATTTTGTCTGATTAGGTGTCTTTCTATAATATTATGGAGTGGAAGGTAGTGGTGTGAAGCAAGGGGCAGCTGGGGAAGACGACCTGTAGGGCCTGCAGGGTCTATTGGGAACCAGGCCACTGAAATATAAGAGATTTGGTTGTTCCTGTGCCATAAGAAAGCTGACACATCACTGCAGTCTGTTACTCACTAAGGCCATTCCACCAGGTCAGTGGTCCCAGTTTACTGGTCATAGCTCAATGGTCATCCCAGAGATGACTTGAAGGCATTTCTTCCTCCCCCACCATCACGAGCAAAACCAAACCTGGCCCCCCAGGAGTGGGAAGAAATGAAAACAACATGGGTTATTAAGTGCAGAGGCAAAAACTTCCCAACAGGTGAGGAAACAATATAATAGAATTACTTGTGTGCAGAACAACTTTAGGATCAATATTCCTTAAGCCCAACTACTTTTATGAGAACAATGCAAAAACGAGTTGGAGACATACAGAACCAGAGCATTTGGGATCTCAATTAGGGCAAGGAAAGTGGAAGAGAGATTTTATTTGGGGTTGCAAATGCAGTGACAACAGGTACCAGGAAGATAACAACGTAAGCAATGAGGGTTGGATGGAATAGGATAAATCCCAGAGGACACTTGCTTTCCTTTGGGGGATGCAACACAGAGGGGTGAGAACCAGCACAATATGCAGCACTTAAGCCCCTGCTGAGGTAGGACCCAGCCAGCCTGTCACCATCAGGACTGCAGGGACAGGGCTTCCAGACCTTCTGATTCTTTAAGACAGCTAGGACATCCAGACTTTTACATAAAATCTAACATTTAAACATTGGAAACACATATCGAAAATATAATAAGGGCAAAAATTAACCCAAACACACATGGTCTCCAAGCTGTCTGTGAGCAAGTTTGTTCTGAGAGATGCTGATTGGGGAACTTGGTGTAAGGGAAAGAATCAGAAAAATTTGGTTTTTATGTAATTTAGTGCTCTTGAGTAAATTACTTGACCAAGCTGAGATAATAATATATTGCTTTACTAGGATTATGAGAGGATTAAACACCATGACATTTTGACATATTATAGTACTCAAGAAATTGTAGTTATTTCTGCATTGAATTTTTGGATGTTTTGTGTTTTCTAATGGAGGGTCTAAATACCTGCTGTGAAATTATATTGTTTTCCTTGGCAATTAGGAAATAATAAACTTCTCAGATGTTTGTTATTTCCAAATAAGCACTAAAGAGCGTGGTTAGTTCTTTAAAGTTAAGAGTTTACTCTCCCAAGCACTTTGGCTAAGTGACTGGTGACCTATAAATCCATACTAAGAGGCTCACAGGAACTCTAATATCCAAAAATGATTTCATGAAGTCAGGAATTATTCTGCAATGCAAAAAATCAACCCCCTAATTAATCTTCTTTGGAAGTTCTGATTCTTATTGCTATAATAAATTTTCTTGATAACAAGATCCACTTGTGTTCATTTTTGGCTATTTTACAGTTAATAATTCAGTCTTTGGGAAGTGGTTGAAAGCTGAAATAATCAGAACTCTGGA
>NW_022161240.1:0-20345 GCF_008728515.1 Papio anubis | reverse complement strand
AAAAAAAAAAAAAAAAAAAAAAAAAAAAAAAAGAAGAAAAGAAAAGAAAAAAGAAAAAAAAAGAAACATGGGGAACTAGAAGAAATATATAAATGCAGATATACGCAATCAAAAGATACATTATTTTTAACATCATAAATTATAAATGTGCTTTTCCAAGGAATGCTGAAGGACAAAATATTATATATAATCTCAGAATGAATTCAGTTGTTACACACACAATTTAGGAAATAGAGTACACCAAAAAATATAAATGCATAGGCCCGGTGTGGTGGCCCACGCCTATAATCTCAGCACTTTGGGAGGCCTAGGCGGGTGGATCACAAGGTCAGGAGATCGAGACCATCCTGGCTAACACGGTGAAACCCCATCTCCACTAAAAATACAAAAAAAATTAGCTGGGTGTGGTGGCGGGCACCTGTAGTCCCAGCTATTTGGGAGGCTGAGGCAGGAGAATGGCGTGAACCTGGGAGGCGGAGTTTGCAGTGAGCCGAGATCGTGCCATTGCACTCCAGCCTGGGTGACAGAGTGAGACTCCATCTCGAAAAAAATATATATATATATGTATATATGAATGTATATATTTATATGAATATATATTTATATGTATAAATGTATCTGTTTTTAGATTGCTATGTGAGCTTTAGTATATTACATTAATTATGACAGTTAAACTATACATAAGTTTTCCTACTTTGTAAAAATCAACTGTATGCTTTGTTATGTTTTTGTCACTGTTGCTTTTGTTTTTCATTTTTTTTAAATGGGTTTGTGTGCAAGTGAAATAGATTTTTAGTAGAATCTTTCCACATTTCCATTCATAGTTCAAGCTTTCAAATTGAGGGCAGCATAGTAAGTCAATGATACATATCCCTACTAGAATAATTAGTTCCTAAGTGAATAGTTAAGAACTCTCAGAATGGCCTTAGAAGACAATAAGTTAGTCAGAACCTGAAATATATTAAACAGTTTCAACCCTATAATTTTTCTTAACATGCACATTCAGAAACCAGAATCAGAGGAGAAATTTCTTACATGCAGATGAGCACTTGTGAGCAACTCACAGAATAAATGCTATTTATTTTGAAAAGCCTTGTGATTTGGGAACCAATCTGCTAGATAGATGCCAAATGAACTGATAATTGCCCTAGCCTGAAACTAGCCATACTGTCTGGTACTGATAAGTACTTGAAAAATAACATTTTCATAATTGCATGAATCTCTATTAAATGAAATAAACCTGTAAAAATCATAGAAATACCAAAAAACCAAACATATTGCTAATGCAAATTACTCCTTTGTTAGTGAATAATATCTTTTTTTTTATCATTACTTAAAGCAATTCAATTGAAAAGCTAAATCCACATTTATACTGCATGTTATGCTTGGATAAAGTCTCTGTTCCTCATAGCCCATGGTTTACCCACACCAGGATGCTAAATTGTGACAGGGTGTGTGGGTAAAGGCGTTTACAAGATAAACCATTGTTAATCCTTGGCATCCACAAATATAATTGGTTTTGCTAAGAATCTGAGTAAAATCATTTGTGGTAGTTTTTTCCTCTCTACCACTGAAGATTATGCCTTCTTCAGGATACTTGTATAGTATACACAACCTTTGTGTCATATATTTGGCTCTTATTACTTATTATGAAAAAAAATGTATAGACTTTCTATTTGCCTTCAGTTTTGGAGAAATTTATCAGAAATGTGAGACTGTCAAATTAATCAATTATTAATCACCTATAGAATATGTTAGGGGCATATATTTGCAACTTAGAGAACCAGAAATGAATTATAAGTTCTTACAGTTTAGAAAAAAAGCATATTTACTAAGAATTTTTAGTGTTATGTTGCCAAATTTTTCTTATACAGCTTCATTGTGCAATTCTAGTACCCAACATTTTATCTTTCTCTTGAATTGAATAATTGATTTTAAATTTAAAAGAATAAATGCAAGTTAATTTGTTTAAATTCAAGACAATTTAACTACAAGCATGTAGACAAAAATTTTGTTTATAGAAAGTGCAATTTTAAAATGTACATAAATATATATTTGGTGGTGGACTGGGGACATGTCATCATTTTCCTTGTTTGGACAGAGCCAGACATAGTTACATAATGTGTTTTCATTAACTTATGACATAAAATTATTTTGAAACTCTAACTTTGATAACTCAAATAAATTAAGCTACATAATCTCTTTGGCTGTGAAGTAAATATATTACATGGTGTAACAACAATGAGATTGTGAAAATTCTAATAGTGAATTCTG
Organism: Papio anubis; assembly: GCF_008728515.1. Taxonomy (NCBI): domain Eukaryota; kingdom Metazoa; phylum Chordata; class Mammalia; order Primates; family Cercopithecidae; genus Papio; species Papio anubis. The sequence goes on along the minus strand of NW_022161240.1, from coordinate 18,071 downwards.
GGTTTGAGTTCAGTCATCATCAGAGTAAAAACAAAGCATGGCATACCCTATTGTGATTCTCTCTGGTTCTTTGTTCAAAAAAAACAAAAAAACACACACTTAAAAAACTTACGTAAACTTGATAGTATGAGAAAACAAGTTTTTTCTATGTTGCTGCTCTTAGTTTTGTAACAAAGATAGCCTATGATTCCCCATGTAATAATTCAATATATAACCTTGGCTCACTTATCTCAGTAAGTCTTTAGACATGAAATAAACATCCAGTACAGAAGCATAGTTCTTTCTTAAAGCCTACCTTGGTTTCCATGTTGTCCAGGCAGTCAGAAGTTAACCTCTGATTGTTTTCCAATGCTACAATCTGCTGCTATCTATGAAAAGATATAGACAGAAAAGATTAGGAATATTATCAGAAAGGAGTGAAACCTAAGATTTCAACTCTGTGATGCTAAGAAAAAAATGGGCATTTTGTTATTTAATATCTAATAAGCCTTTTTAATCCAGTAATTCATGATAATCACCACGGAAGGTGATTATCCATGGTGGTAGTTCTATGGAAATTATCACCAAAGAGAAGGAACACATATAAAATTATCTGTTGAGCTTTGAAAATATTGATAGCTACACTTCCCCTAGATTATCAAATCTAGATCCCCTGGGTGCAAGAGAGTAAAGAGGTATGTACTAATGTCCCTTTTCATGATTATGCATTTGTCCATTTTCTTTTTAGTTTTATGAAATTCTGTTTCTCTACATCATGAAGGTAAGCTATTGTATATGTATATGTGTGTGTGTGCTGAACACCTCTAATCAATTGGCTATTTATTATGTAATGCACTTTATTTCCTGCATTGAAATTTACCATATCTAATAATAGTATATTCACACTAGCTTTTTTTCAGTGTAGAATTTTTAATGATGTATGCATTTCTAAACTTTCTATTTTCATATGTAATTTAACTTTTTAATTGACAAATAAAAATTGTACATATTTATCTTGTACAATATGATGTTTTGAAATATATATGTATGTGCATTGTGAAATGGGTCAGTAGAACTATATGCATTATCATATGCATTATCTCACATACTTTTTGTGGTGAGAACACTTAACATTTACTGTTTTAGCAATTTTCAAAATATAACAAATTGTTATTAACTATAGTCACCATGTTATACAATAGATCTCTTGAACTTACTCCTTCTATCTAACTGAAATTTTATATTCTTTGATTAAGATCTCCCTGAGTCCCCGTCTCTCCAGCTCCCAACACCCGGTGACCACTATTCTACTCTCTGCTTCTATGAGTTCAACTTTTTGAGATTCCATATACAATTGAGATAATACATTATTTATCTTTCTGTCCCTGGCTTATTTCACTTAGAAAACTTCACTGCAGGTTAGCTTTCCCCTCTACCAATCTTTCTTCCTTTGCTCGCTCTCAAGTATTCTTCCTGAGAACACTTCCAAGAAAACTTTTCACAAGCAAAACACCGTGAGGAGGTAATACACATTAAGACAACCACCACTCTAGAATGTAAAAGTAAAGGTGATGTAAAGGTATTTAATTTCATTTTCTAAAAATTTTCAAAAGTTCTTGGCCTCTATATCTTAGATTTTTTCTTTAAGCAATATGTATTTAATTTTGTCATTTAATTAAGTCTGAAAAATCTTGATTTCAATCTTACAAATGGAATATTTCGTTCATTTACACTTACATTAGTGGCATATTAAGGTTTATATCTTCCACCTTACAATTTGTTTCCTATGTGGCCCAGCTGTTTTCTGTTACTTTTCTTCTATATTGTCTTCTTTTGCAAAAATAACATATTTTTATTATTACATTTCCTTTTTTAAAATTCTCATTTTATTTTCATTTCCCATAGGTTATTGGCTTACAGGTGGTATATTAGTCTGTTTAATGCTGTTGATAAAGATACACCCAAGACTGGAAAAAAAGGAGGTTTAATTTGACTTACAGTTCCACATGGCTGGGGAGGTCTCATAATCATGGTGGATGGCGAAAGGCCCTTATTACAAGTCCCCAAAATTCATTGTATCATTTTTATGCCTTTGCATCCTCATAGCTTTGCTCCCACCTATAAGTGAGAACATATGATGTTTGATTTTCCATTCCTGAGTTCCTTAGAACAATAGTCTCCAATCTCATCCAAGTTGCTGCAAATGCCGTTAATTAATGCTTTTTCATGGCTGAGTAATATTCCATCATATATACACACACACACACACACACACACACAATGGTACACATAAATATATATAGCATAGTTTTTTGTTTTTTGTTTTGTTTTTTTGAGATGGAGTCTTGCTCTGTTGCTGAGTCTGGAGTGCAACGGTGTGGTCTCACCTCACTACAACCTCTCTGCCTGTCAGGTTCAAATGATTCTCCTCTCAGCCTCCTGAGTAGCTGGGGCTACAGGCAAGTGCCACAACACCCGGGTAATTTTTATATTTTTGGTAGAGATGGGGTTTCACTATGTTGACCAGGCTGGTCTTGAATTCCTGACCTTGTGATCCACCCCCCACAGCCTCTGAAAGTGCTGGGATTACAGGTGCGAGCCACCGCACCTGGCCTACTACAGTTTCTTTAACCACTCATCAATTGATGGGCATTTGGATTAGTTCCCCGATTTTGCAATTGGGAATTGTGCTGCTATAAATACTCTGTGTGCAAGTGTCTTTTTGGATAAAGACTTCTTTTCCTCTGAGTAGATATCCAGTAGTGGGATTGCTGGATCAAATGGTAGTTCTACTTTCAGTTCTTTAAGGAATCTCCACACTGTTTTCCATAGTGGTTGTACTAGTTTACATTTCCACCAGCAGTGTAGAAGTGTTCTGTGATCACCGCATCCATGCCAATATGTACTGTTTTTTTTGTTTTTGTTTGTTTGTTTGTTTTGTTTTGTGATTATGGCCATTCTTGCAAGAGTAAGGTGGTATTGCATTACAGTTTTGATTAGCATTTTCCTGATCATTAGTGATGTTGAGCATTTTTTCATGTTTGTTGTCTATTTGCATATCTTGTTCTGAGAATTGTCTATTCGTGTCCTTAGCCCACTTTTTGATAGGATTGCTTTTTCCTTACTGATTGGCTTGAGTTTGTTGTAGAGTTTGGATATTAGACCTTTGTCAGACGTATAGACTGTGAACATTTTCTCACACTCTGTGGATGGTCTATTTACTCTGCTGACTGTTCCTTTTGCCATACAAAAATCTCTTTAGTTTAATTAAGTGTAAATGATTGTCTCTGTTTTTATTGCATTTGCTTTCAGGATTCTTGGTCATGAAATCCTTGCCTAAGCCAATGTCTAGAAGGGTTTTTCCAATGTTATCTTCTAGAATTTTTTATAGTTTCAGGACTTCGATTTAAGTACTTAAACCATTTTGAGTTGATTTTTGTATAAGGTGACAGATGAGGATCCAATTTCATTCTCCTACATATGGCTAGCCAATTATCCCAGCACCATCTGTTGAAAAGGGTATACTTTTCCCACTTTATATTTTTGTTTGCTTTGTTGAAGATCAGTTGGCTCTAAGTATTTGGGTTTATTTCTGGGTTCAGTATTCTGTTCCAATGGTCTATGTACCTATTTTTATACCAGTACCATGCTGTTTTGGTAACTATGTCATTATAGTATAGTTTGAAATCAGGTAGTGTGATGCCTCTAGACTTGTTCTTTTTGCTTAGTCTTGCTTTGGCTATGTGAGCTCTTTTTTTGTTTTTTTTCTGGTTATATATGAACTTTAGAATTATTTTTACTAATTCTATGAAGAATGATGGTGATATTTTGATGGGGATTGCATTGAATTTGCAGATTGATTTTGGCACCATAGTGATTTTCACAATATTGAATCTACCCATCCATGAGCATGGAATGTGTTTCCATTTATTCGTGTTGTCTATAATTTCTTTCTGCAGTGTTTTGTGCTCTTTCAGTCTGTTGTAGATATTTAAGGCCACGAACTTCCTCTTAGCACCACCTTTGCTGTACCCCAGATGTTTAGATAGATTATGTCAGTATTGTCATTCAGTTTGAAAAAAATTTTAATTTCCATCTTGATATCATTTTTGACCTGATGTTCATTCAGAAGCAGATTATTTGATTTCCATGCATTTGCATAGTTTTGAAGGTTACTTTTGGAGTTGATTTTCAGTTTAATTCCACTGTGGTCTGAGAGAGTGTTTGATATTTCAACTTTCTTAAAATTTTTGAGGTTCATTTTATGGCCTATCATATGCTCTATCTTTGAGAAGGTTCGATGCATTCTTGAATAGAATGGAATGTGTATTCTGCGGTTGTTGAATGAAACATTGTGTATATATCTGTGAAGTCCATTTGTTCCCAGGAATAGTTTAAATCCATTGTTGTTTATGTTGGTATTCTATCTTGATGACCTGTCTAGTGCTGTCAGTGGAGTATTGAAGTCTCCCACTATTATTGTGTGGCCGTCTATCTCATTATTTAGGTCTATTAGTAACTGTTTTATACATTTGGGAGCTCCAGTGTTAGGTGCATATATGTTTAGGATTGAAATATTTTCCTGTTGGACAGGCCTTTTACCATAATATAAAGACCCTCTTTGTCTATTTTAACTGCTGTTGCTTTAAAATTCGTTTTATCTAAGAATAGCTACCACTGATTGCCTTTGCTGTCCATTTGCATAAAATGTCTTTTTCCACCCCTTTCCTTGAAGTTTATGTGGAGTCCTTATGTGTTTGGTGAGTCTCCTGAAGGCAGAACACAGTTGGTTGATGAGTTCTTATCCATTCTGCAGTTCTGTAGCTCTTCAGTGGAGCATTTAATCTATTTACATTCAATGATCGTATTGAGACGTGAGGTACCATGACATTCATTGTGTATTTTTTGCCTGTGTACCTTGCTTTTTCGTTTTTGCTTTCTAACTTGTATTTTTGTTTTGCAGGTCCTATGTGATTTATGCTTTAAAGAAGTTCTGTTTTGATGTGTTTCCAGGATTTATTTCAAGGTTTAGAGCTCTTTTTAGCATTTCTTGTAGTGGTGGCTTGGTAGTGGCAAATTCTCTTAACATTTGTCTGGAAAAGACTGTATCTTTCCTTCATGTGTGATGTGAAGCTTTGCTAGATACAAAATTCTTGGCTAATTGTTTTGTCTGAGGAAGCTGAAGAGAGGGCCCCAATTCCATCTAGCTTGTAGAGGTTTAGCTGATAGATCTACTGTTAATCTGATAGGCTCTCCTTTATAGGTTACCTGGTGCTTTTGTCTCACGGCTCTTAAGATTCTTTCCTTCAGCTTAACTTTAGATAACCTGATGACAATGTGCCTAGGTGATGATCTTTTTGTGGTGAATTTCCCAGTTATTCTCTGTGGTTTTTGTATTTGGATGTCTAGGTCTCTATCAAAGCTGGGTAAGTTTTCCTCAATTACTCCCCCAAATATGTTTTTAAACTTTTAGATTTCTCTTCTTCCTCAGGAACACCAATTATTCTTGGTTTGGTCATCATTTAACATAATCACAGACTTCTTGGAGAATGTGTTCATATTTTCATGTTCTTTTTTATTTGTTTTTGTTGGATTGAGTTAAAGACCTTGTCTTTGAGCTCTGAATTTCTTTCTTCTACGTGTTAATTCTATTGTTGAGAATTTCTAGAGAATTTTGCATTTCTATAAGTGTGTCCAGGTGTTATCTGTCTTCCGGATCCAGCCACAAAGCAAGTCTACTGGCTCCGGGCTGGTACTGGAGGTTGTCTGCACAGATTCCTGTGATGTGAACCATCTATGGGTTCCTAGACTGTGGATACTAGCATCTTTCTGGTGGAGGTGGTCGGGAGTTGAAATGGACACTGTGAGGGTTCTTAGCTTTGGTAGTTTAATGTTTTATTTTTGTGCTGGTTGGCCTCCTGCCAGGAGATGGCACTTTGCAGAGAGCATCAGCTGTGGTAGTATAGAGAGGAACCAGCAGTGAGTGGGCCCTAGAACTTCCAAGAGTATATGCCCTTTGTCTTCAGCTACCAGGGTGGATGAGGAAGGCCCTTTAGGTGGGGGCAGGGTTATGCGTGTCTGAGCTCAGATTCTCCTTGGTATTCTGTGGTTGTGTGGGTGATAGGGTGAGGTTCCCAGGTCAGTGGAGTTGTGTATCTAGGATTATGGCTGCCTCTGCTGAGTTATGCAAGCTGTCAGGGAAGTTGGAGTCAAGGCTTTACCCAGGTCCCACACAATCCAAAGGGCTGATCTCACTCCCAGCATGCCTCCCCAGCAGTCCCGAGTCTGTTTCCAGGCAGTGGGCTAGCAGAGCTTGAGAACTTGCCCAGGCTACCTGCCTCCCAGCTTCAAAATAATAGGGCTTTGGTTCTTCCCTCACCTGTGGAGTCTGCACATTGGATTCATGCCCTCCCCTGAGTTCTGGCCAGGAGGCTTGTCATCCAGTTCAAATTGTTACAAAGTTCAGCCGGAGACTTCCTTCTTCCTGTGGTGTTTTTCCCTGTGCCTCTGGCTGCCCTCCCAAAGGGTACATGTAATGCCAGGCAGGAATGCAGTGCTTGAGGACTCAGTGAGTTCCCAGGGCCTTTCCCGCTGCTTCCTCTACCCCTGTATTTTGTTTAGCTTTCTAAATTGACTCAGGTCCAGGTAAGGTTAGAAACTTCTCCCACAAACTATACCTTCATTTTCCCCAGTGTCAGTGTGTGTTCGGGGGCAGAGGGGCTCCCTTTTCCACTTCCACAGTTTGGGCACTCAGAGGATTTGGGGTGTCTCTCGGGTCCTACAGGAGTAGTCTGCTTGCTTCAGAGGGTCTGTGGGTCCTCTTAGGATTCCTGGTTTGCCCTTTTAGTCGTTCTGGAGCTAAATTTCACTATGCAAGCCTCCGCACGCTGCTCCGAGTCTGAGCTACAATCCAGTCCTACTTCCTGTCCACCATGATCTACATTTTCTTTTTGTATTCTTTTGTTTTTCATTTTGTATATACCCTAGAGTTCACAGCATGCATAATTGAACTATTACAGTCAAATATATGTTGGTGCTTCTAACAATTAGCAGAAAACATTAAAATTGTAGAATATTTTAACTCTATTTGCCTCTGTTTTTTATCATTATAATTTTTACAATACATAGATTTTAACACCAGAAGACATTATTTTTGTTATTGTATGAACTTAAAAGACATTTACCTACCTACACTTTCTAGTGTTCTTTATTCTGACATACTTTTTTGTTTCATTGTTGGGAATCAAATCATGTTCCTTCTTCTAATAAATTCCCTCCGTTCCCTTTAGTGAGATACTGCAAGTGACAAATTTGAGGGGGCACAAGAAAAGAGAGGGCATCACCTTCACTTCTGAATTTTAGTTTGGCAGCTATCTTAATAGGCATAACCTCTTGAATGTGATTTTCTTCTGATATGTTTACTAGGAAGTGTTCTTAGGAGGAATAATTGAAAAGGAGCAAAAAAGAAAGTGGCAGAAAAAGAAGCTAAATTGCAACGATATTGTAAGAATTTGCCTTAGCCAATTCAACAGGGCCTGTGGTGCCATTGAGCCATCCCTAGTTGAAACAAATAAAATGCAGATTTGTGCACCCCATCAACCAGTTCTTGAATGTGGGCTGTTCTTGCTGAGGTAGTAGAAGATTTAGGTAAGGCAGCTAACTTTAGCTGGAGGCATTTCTTATGAAGATCCAGATGTAAACCAACAACATTCCTGGGGAAATTGAGGACTTCAATTCTAAATGGAGAATAAGAACTTCAGTTCTAGCAGGGGATGCCATCCAGTGTTGTACAATTTACTCAGCAGCTGCTTTCAGGAATTCAGTGGTGGCGTTCCATTGTCTTCTAGTTTTGTGAGGATATTAGCTGTAAGTCTTATCGCTGGTTCTTTGAGTGGAATATGTGTTTTTCTCAAACTGCTTTATTCAGTTTAGGGATAATAGGGATTTTTAAGTGTGTGGCTTTATTATTGTCATTACCTTTTGAAAATTATTAATCATTTCCTCTTTCTGTTGAAACACTTCTTTTTTGACTTCCTCTTCTGAACTCCAGATGCTCATATTAATAATATTTTGTGATGTTTCATATATATCTTAAATTCCTTTGTCAATTTTCTAAACTTATTTTCTCTCTCTTTTTTTTTTATTTTCGCTTTTCATGCTTCAGTATGGATATTTTCTAGTGAGCCGTCTTCAAGTTTAGTAACCTTGTCTTCAATTGTGTCTTAATACAACGTTAAACCCATTTATTTAGTTCTTAGTTGTATTATTGTTGTATTTTTTCCCTTCTGTAATTTTGTCTTTATTCTGGTTCATTCTCCATCTTTTTATTTTCCCGAATATATCATTATTTTTAATTGTCATATATTATGCATGAAAAATTGTAGTTATCCCAAATGATGTTTTCTTCCTCCAAAAAGAAATTACTTCTATTTCTGACAGTTAAAATAGAAGTTTATTTCAACTTAATTAGGGATAGAATTAATTCAGAGTTGAGCTTTTTTATTTATAAGGTTTATCTCAATTTACTTCTGTGTCACCTTGTCTCTGAGTGTAAGAAGCCATCCAGAGATCCCAGCAGAATTTGTTCACTAGAGTTTTGATTAGGGTCCCTCTTCCTTGTCATAGAGCAAACTACAACTTACATATAATACCAAGGTGCTTGCCAAATAAATGGACATAGTACATGAAAAACAGCCCTTGGAGTTAACTTTCTGAGTGACTCATAATTTTTCACTGCAACCAAAAGAGATAATCAGGGCTTAACAACAAAATGTGTCAGTCTGACATGTTTTGAGATTGGAAAGGGTGTCCTCTGCCTTGGTGTTTGAGACAAGCTCATACACAATACTCATTATCTGAGAACCTTTCCAATGTGTATTTGTCAATATAATCACTGTTGCTTTAATTATTTCTCACAATACATTTGTTTAAAATGTTTTAATAACAATAAAACAATTACTTTCCAAGGACAGTCACATCAGAGGAGCAAGCAATGCCACGCTTCATCTCCATCAACATATGAGTTCTTGAATCTCACTGCAGCACTGTATTGGTTCCTCTCACTTTAATTATGGGCCTGTGAATTTATCATCTTCTGTAGTTAGCTTATGACACTTAACTCTGTCAAACAATGTCATTTAAGAAACAGCCACAACATCTGTGTTTGTGGATGCAACAACAACGACGACAACAACAATAAAAAATGATTCTTGCATATTATCTTCAAGTCTGCTGGGTTTTGTTTGTTTCAGGATGAGTTTGGCTGCCAGGTTGTTCTCCTTGGGCAGTTTGATGAGTGGGCTGTGGCAGCTCCAGACCCCATGTGTCTCCTTTATGGACTAGCAGACTATCTATCTAGGGCATGTTATTTTCACAATGATATTTGAGTTGCAAGAGAGCAAGCAGAATTGTGTGTGATAATTTAGTTTCTATTATCATAACTGCATACTGTCAATTCTCTCTCCTTCCATGACTAATGCAAGTCACATGGCCAGACCAAAGTCAAAGAGTGAGAAATTAAACTTTATCCTATTAGTAGGAAGAACTGAAAAATAATAACCTAACAAAAATTATGAACTCCAGGAAATTAAGGAATCAGGAACAATAATAAATCTACCACGTCTCCTTCCATCCCCCTAGAGTTCTTATTTCTTTCAATTACTTGAAGAAATTGGAGCTATTTTAGCACTCAGGCAATAAATGGTACTTCAGGTCTGTTTTACATTTATAGGGTGTCAGAGGAAAGGGCTTTTAGTCCATATTCCATGAAAATTTTAGGGGATAATTTTAATATAAAATAGGATTTGTAACTAGAAGATGGTTTTCTTGTTCTCCCAGTGAAAATAACTCTCAGTTTTCTGTATCATAACAAATCATATGTACTAATCATATATTTAGTTTCCAAAAGTTGATATCGATTTTCAAATGAGAAAAGAGTTTCAGCATGCCTATCAATCGCATTTCTATTTTAGATGCCATATATATACTTTATGCTCTGTTTTCAAGTCAATTAAAATTCTTCAATATGACATGGCACTTTGTCTATATGTGTGGATGTAGGGGGTACATGTTTGTATGCATATTTTCTTCGTTATTTATCATATCACCAAGCAAATATATTGAGGTTTTCCCGTGTGAGAGAAATCATGCTAGCTACCGCAGATACATCAAGCCATGGTGAAACAGAAGGTCATAAAATAGAAGGCCCCCTTGAGCATCTTAATCTCCAAACATAATTTTAGTAATAAAACTATTGAAACAAGCACTTCAGTTAAATGCTGTAATATCATTATTCCTTAGAAGTAACATAAATTATGCTCTTAAATTGAATGACTCTTTTAAGTGATCTGCAAAGGAAAAATATTTAAAATTTTAAATAGTGTTGAGTCACAAAATAAAAATATCCAATATTATAAATAGTGCTAATTTAAATTTTCAAAGCTCACTGTCTTTGTTGCATGTCAAAAACATGTGGCATTATTTTTACTTCATATTCAATGTAAAATTTAACTATATCTTTCTGATATTTTAGCTTCTTTATCAGTGTTAATTTCCCTTATTCAGATAAACCAACTGAAAAAGTATACACATTTTCCCAGTTTAAAACAAGAAACTAAATATGGAAATTGAATCAACCCTATCATATTTGGGTTATTTTAAAGCAACTATAGAAATATAAAATATTGAATTAATAAAGAGAAAAACACTCATAATATTCTTGATTCTGAAGACTTTCTAATGTTCTACAAAGACATTAAAACATTGAGGCCATGTGTGGTGTTTCAAGCTTGTAATCCCAGCACTTTGGGAGAACGAGCCAAATGGATCACCAAGAGTCAAGAGTTTGAGACCAGCCTAGCCAACGTGGTGAAACCCCATCCCTACTAAAAGTACAAAAAATTTCGCCAGTCGTGGTGGCAAACACCTGTAATCCTAGCTATTTGGGTGGCTGACGCAGGAGAATCGTATGAACCTCCCAGACAGAAGTTGCAGTGAGCTGTGACTGTGCCACTACACTCCAGCCCAGGTGGCAGAGTGAGATTCCATCTCAAAAAAAAAAAAAAAAAAAAAAAAAAGAATGTGGAATGTATGAAAATCTAATTATAGAAAACAATTTTAAAAACATTCTTCCCTTTAATATATTTTGTGAACTAGAAGATTATATTTAGAAGATAATTCTGTTATGTTGAGCCCTTTATTAATTGTCTTTCATTCAGAAATTCTGAAACAAAATGTTAATAAAAGCAAAGATGATTAACTCGATTAGCTCTAGAAGATGGAGATATATATATATATACAGAGAGAGAGAGAAAGAGAGAATATGTATTATTTTATATTTATATTTATTTTTATCTCTTTCATCTCTTTCAATATACAAGTGACTACTTGGATGGTTTTCCTATTACATTCTAATTGTTTTTTAATTTCATTAGGCAGATAATTTAGCTGACATCAATTTTAGAAAATATAAATACTATTATAGGGTTTCCAGTGCTTTTTTTTTTTGGATGCATTTTGGATGCCCTGAATTATAGATGTTGTTTCTGTAATTCACAACTTCAGAAAAACTGTCTTAAGAGTCTTCATACAAGAGTTGTGTGTGTGTGTGTGTGTGTACATATATATATAATACGAATTGAGAGTGTTAATCTGTGAGATAGTTTAGGTAAAATCCAAATCTAATGAAGATTATTTCTTATCTCTATTCAAGAAATAAACATCTTTGATTAGGCAAAAATTGATTATTTGTCACTTCAATTGATTTATATTACTTTCATTGCTTAATATGTTATGAATTTATTGTATCTAATCATAAACAACAAAAATAGATTAAGTTTTAACCCAAACTACCACATGCCTAAATGAATATATTTGGTAAAAAGACATCAAAGATTTTGAGTTTAGAGTATACATAAAATATATACCATTTTATCATTAACTTAAAATTTGTTGTATAATACTGTTCATTTTCTTCAGAGATGATAATATTAAAGTCAAGGTAAACATCCCAAATTTACACAACTGGCAATTGGCACAATCTGAATTTAAACCCAGGTTTCTTTAAGCCTGAGAACAGGCAGTAAACTATGCACTACCTAACTTCCATCTAACAAACGCATGTCTGCGTAGGAACTCAAATCTTAATGAAATGTGTTTCTAACAGGCACTTTAAACTGATTTCATTTTCATAACAACCTTTCCAGGAGCTACTTCTATCACGAACATGAGGAATGTGAGTGTGCAAGATGCTAAAGAGCTTGTCCACCTAAACTCATAGAAGAAACATATAATAGACATGGGTCTTCTAGCTACAAGGCATGGGTATTTTCCAAAATTTTGTGCTTCTTGTCATCTGTTCTGTTTATAAGATGGGAAACTATATCTTACCCAAGTTAGAGACAAATTACATAGCTGGCACTCCTTCAAACAAATTACATATTTTTAAATCACTTTTTTCCCCAATAATATTATTATCACAGTATATGGTAAAAAGGTTTTGGAATGGAAGAGATAAGACTTAACTGATGTACTACAGATTGTTTATAAACCTTCACTTATTGAAGGACATTTTATTTCTTTGCAGTTTGGGGCTACTTTAAATAAATATACTACCATGAACAATCATTCACAGGTTTTTGAGTGTACATAAGCCTTAAATTCTATGGAATAGATGACCAGAAGTGAAATTTCTGGTTCATATGGTAAGTGTATATTTAGTTTTCAAGAAGCTGTCAAAACTATTTTCTAGAGTGGCTATACCATTTTATATCCCCACTAGCAATGTATGAGTGGTTTATACTTTGTTTGCATTCTCACAAGCATTTGATAGTGTTACTATTTTTTATTTAAGCTATTCTAATAGATACATAGTGGTATCTCATTGTAGTTTTAATTTGTGTTTTCCTAATGGCTAGTACTTTTCATATGTTTATTTGCCATCTTGTATCGTATTTAGTGAAATGTCTGTGCCTTTTGCTCGTTTTCTAATTAAATTGTTTGTTTTCCTTACTGTTGAATTTTGTCAATTCCTTATAAATGCTAGATATGAGTGTTTTGTTAGATATGTGGTTTTCGGATATTTTTTCAAAGTCTGTATCTTTTCTTTACATTCTCATAAGAGGAACTTTCAAACATCAAAGATTTTCTGTTGCAGTCCAGTTTACAATTTTTTTTTTCTTATAGGCATCATGTTTTTGTTTCATGTCTAAGAACTTTCCATCAAGGCCTAAGTCCAAAAATGTTCTCCTATGTTTTCTTCTAAAAGTTTAATAACTGAACATTTTACATTCATGATTTATGTTTACTTATGATCTATGATCTACTTAGGGTTACTTACATTTTGACCTGTGAATGCCCAATTTGCTTTATCTCTATATTACTTGCAGTCTTTTTTTTCTATGTTTGGTTTTAAATAATTTCTATTGCTATGTCTTCCAGTTTTCTAATCTTTTCATCAGCAATGTTTACTCTGCCATCAAACCCATTCCCTAGGTTTTTATTTAGGCTTTGTAGTTTTCATTTCTGTAAGTTTCATTTGAGTCATTTTCACATCTTCCATGTCACTACTTCACATGCTCAATCTTTCTTGTAGCTCTTGAACACATAGAATAGTTATAACTGTTTCAAAGTGCTTATCTAAGAATTATGCAATCTGTTTCAATTCTGGTGTTTTGGATTGTTTGCTTTTTCTCCTCATTAATAATTTTGATTTCCCGCTTCTTCACATGACTAGTGTGCTATGACAGCTTATTCTACATGGCCTGGAAATAGTTTGAGCTGTTCAAAGAGATGTATTGTTGTTATTGTGATTCCCAGACAAAGCTTGAAACATATTGATGATTTTGTTTTATAACTCTGGGTCATACTCAAATTTCAAGAGGTGTTTTGTTGTTATTACTTATGTCATTGGGTTTTAACATGCTTAGCAATATTACATTTTGGTAAATCATAGTTGACGGTGTGTACCTCCTTTTGCCAAGATCCTTAGCGTTTGAAGCTGGTAACAGTAAGAACTTGGCCAGCAGAATACCAAGAGCCTTAGGTGGAGACTGTTTTGGACTTCTTGGATCTGAGGCGTTCTATGCACATGGTAGTGGTTCTTACAGAGAGAGAAAGCACTTTCTATATAGAGGGAGACAATTCAATCATTCTTACAGAACTTTACTGGGAGCTAGCTCTTAGCTGTAATGCATATTCTTGCTTTAATGCTATTTCTATATTCTATGCTTTTCTTGCAGTAAACTCAAAATGTAAGCATTGTTATTTTGGGTCTGATGAATCTTCTTTCACAGTTGAAGTCTGATTTACTGCTAGTGTTAGTAAAACTAGTAATTTTTATCAAATGCCAGATGTTAAAATTGCACCTTGCTGGGTACTGGTTATTTTTATGTTTCTATTAATATTCATGAGATTTTTTTCAGGGATACAGTGATTTTATATAAAACAATATGATCTTTTTTGGTTATTGCTGTAAGATTTTTAGGCAGGACCAAAGAAGTATTTAGTTTAGGGCTAAATTTGCATCCCCTACTGAAGCAAAACTATATAGAGTACTCTACTTATAAATCATGAATTTTGTTTTACTTTGGCTGTTCCAAATACACACTCTGCCTTGCCCGGTATGAGACCTGAGAATTGTTCTTCCTAATTTTTTAGAGTAAATTCTTCCCTCAGTCTCAGGTATTTTCCTCATGTGTGTCCTCATCAGTAGTATTTCAAAGGCTTGAGCCAAGCTATCTCTATCTACAGATCTTTAGAGCCATCTCTCTCTTTCTCTCTCTCTCTCTCTCTCTCTGTGTGTGTGTGTGTGTGTATGTCTATGTCTATGTGTGTAGCTCTCTCCTTTCTAGTATTTTGTCCCAGATAATCCAATCACCTTGGCCTCCCCAGATTCCCAGATCTATCTCTTCAATTCATGCATATTCTGCTTAAATTCCTGCTCCCCATACCACAATGTGAAAACTCTTCCCCAGGCAGTAGGATGGAGCATCATTCAGAATTCACTATCCTTTCTTTCCTGATGTCCAGTGAAATCTACTGGTTTAATACTTCTTTCCTTTTTCTTCTTTTCAATGTTTGTTTTTTTTTTTTTTTTTTCCCAGATATGAGAGTAATTCTGATTCCTATTACTGTAACTTGTCTGGAAGTAAAAGTCTCTGAACAATATTTCTTCTCATTTTATGTAAGAACAATTAGGAACACATTAGCTCTATCTATACTCTTTGTTATGACATTTAAGGATTTAGGCAGTGTAGAAAAAAAAATGTTAAAAAGCAGGTTTTTCATAGAGATCAACCACTATCTCAGCTGTGTTCTTATATTTCCCAGTCCTTACATGTCATATGAGTTACCGGTGTACTTGAATAGCTCTCCTAGAACGGACTTTCCATTATAGTGTCTGACTTTTGGGCAAACATTGGCATATAATAGTTGCTGAATAAATATATGCTTGATTAATGAACTAGCGAATTAATTCAATTAGAGATTATAGCCCCATATAGGAATCACGGGATGATGCATCCTATTACATAGAAGTAAATATGACAAATATTCTTTATGTTATAGATTTCAACAAACAAGAAATCTTCAAAAAGAGAATTTTGTTGCTGATTTTCCTCACAAAGATAAAGATAAAGAGATAAAGGTTACTGGTGGATTTGCATATCACAAAATCTTCCAGTTTTATTTATAAGAGAAAGTTTTTAAGTTTTATCAATAATGTCAAGGATGCCCCAAGCCTTTCTAATGTGTGTGTGTGTGTGTGTGTGTGTGTGTGTGTCTGTGTGTGTGAGTGTTGAGAGAGAGAGAGAGAGAGGAACAGAGGGACACAGGGACAGAGGTCGAAGGGCATAAGAGAAGTAGATATTGTACCTGGTCAGGAGGTTGGTTAATTCCTTAGAGCTCTTTATTAGAGAAAAAAAAAATAATACCAGTGGGCCTCTCAGCATGTCAGATCATTTGGTTGCTTCCAAAGCAATTAATTCTCAGTAGGGTGCAAGTGAATTCATTAAAATAGAGAATTGTGTTGCCTCTGAGGATTTGTGGGAAGCTTCAGATCTTTCAGAAGAGTAACAGCTGAATGAGCAAGTAAAGCCAATTGTAACTTTGCTAGTTTCTCAGTTATAATTCAAGTTGATTCAGGGTGAGATACAATTATGGTAAAGGGTGACAATTGCTTTATCTTTTTACAGCAGAGTAGAATCACTGTAGCTTATATGTATATTTGTGGGAGTCTTTCATTTAATTGATGTCATAGATTAAATCAGAAAGACAAATGAAATAGATCAATTTTTTAATAAGAAAAGTCTGAAGCAGGAAATAAGTTTACCACAAGTTGCCTTTGAACATAGTACTTTTGGGATTAGCTCTAAATAGGAGTGGGTTTTGTTTTCAGGAGTGTGGGAATACCTAAGGAACTGTGTGTATGTATACTGACGAGTGGTTGCATAAAAATGGCCAGTCAGCTTCCATGTAAACTAGAACCTATTTCTGTCACTTCTGCTTGTCAGCAGTGGTTCCAAACTTCAGTGATGAAGTTAAAGATGATGAAAAGATATGACATTGGAGGGTGTGATTCTAATGGTATACTGATATCTCTTTTAAATCATTAAAATATTGCCTGTTAGGGAATCAATGCTGTGTCTACCTAAACTTCGTATCTTAAAACTCTGTCCTCTAATGTGATAGTATAAGGTGGGGTCTTTGGGAGGCAATTGGAATTACATACACTCATGAGGGTGGAGCCCTCATGAATGGGATTAGCATCCTTATAAAGTCTTTGGAGAGCTTCTTCTCTCTGCCATGTGAAGTCACAAGGAAAAGACAGCCGTCTATGAACTAAGAAGCAGGCCCTCAGCAGACACCAAATCTGCTGATGCCTTGATTTTGAATATCCTAGCCTCCAGAAATGTGAAGAAATTAATTGTTGTTTAAACCACGCAGTATATGGTAGTTTGTTATAGTAGCCTGAACAGGCTAAGATATTGACAGAAATTATCCATGTATATTTTTACACAATTGACTTAATATTAATTTGTATTTAAATACAACTAGTTTTAATTTATCAGTAAAATCTCAATTGTTGTGTGATAGCAGGTTATATTTGATCCAGCAGTTATGTATATTTAATGCTCTATTAATATCATAGGTACTATAAAATATTTACTGTTGTTCTCTCACATATTTGCTTATATATGGCTGCACAGATGCATTCAAAATTATGAAGAAATTATAAGTATGATGAGATCATGTGGTATTTGTTTTTATTTATTGTGATGTACTTACTTGTGATGTACTTTAATTAACATGACATACTCCTGGTTTATTCAGGTTGTGGCAAATGACAGGATTTCATTCTTTTTTTATGGCTCAATAGTATTTCATTGTGTATATATACCACATTTTCTTTATCCATTTAACCATTGTTGGACACTTAGGTTAAAAGAAAGTTGCTATCATTGAATGAGAGATTAGTAGTTTCCAGATACTGGGAGCAAATGGGCAAAAAGAGAATGAGGAGAGGCTGGCCAATGATTACAAAGTTACCATTATATGAGAGGAATAAATTATAGTGCTCCATTGCACAGTGGAGTGATATGAATAACAATAGCTAAAAGGCAGACTTTTGAATGTTATCATGGAAAAGTGATAAATGCATGAGGTGATCAATATACTAACTACACTGATTGGATTATTGTACAACATAGATATGCACCAAAGCATCAAATTGTAGCCCACAAATATTGTAGTTAAAATGTATTCATTAAAAAATAAATACATACATAATTATTTTAAATTATGGAAAATAAGATACCTTATTTAGGATTTTAAATTTAAACACTGAATATGTTTATAATTTAGAAATGTAGAATCTGCCCTTTAACTTCATAATGCATTTAACCTTCAATCATACCTCCTTTTTATATGGTAATATAGGATTCAGGTAAGAAATATATATATGGCCAGGCATGGTGGCTCACGCCTGTAATCCCAGCACTTTGAGAGGCCTAGGCAGGCAGATCACTTGAGGTCAGGAGTTCGAGACCAGCCTGGACAACATGATGAAACCCCGTCTCTACTTGAAAAAAAAAAAA
>NW_022161239.1:0-20373 GCF_008728515.1 Papio anubis | reverse complement strand
CTTAATGCAGGTCATCTGAATTTGTGAGCAGTTTCCTTCCCCGAAGCCCCTGCCAGGCAGTCCTGTGGGCAGGGCCTGTGGTTCCTCCCAGGTACTCAGCCCTGTGGCTCAGGAGAACAGCTATTTCCTCCACAGCCCAGGGCCAGCGCCTGGAGGCTCTCAGGCACTGCCAGCCTGACCTTACCCCGGGCTAAGGACCCTATTCCAAATGTTTCCTCATTTATCGAAGTGTATCTGAGACAGGTCTCAATCAATGTATAGGTTTATTTTGCCAAAGATAAGGCTTATGGCCTGTGACACAGCCTTAGGAGGCCCTGCAAATATGTGCCAAATGTGGTTGGTTTACACGTTGGTTTTATACATTTTATGGAGACAGAAATTACAGGGAAAGACATAAATCAATACATATCAGATATACATTAGTTTGTTCTGGAAAGGTAGGAGAGCTTGAAGCAGGGGCTTCCAGGTCACAGGTGGCTTCAAAGCTTTCCTGATTGGCACCTGGTTGAAAGAGTTAAGCTCTGCCTAAAGAGTTGATTCATTATAAAGAAATACTTGAGTTTAGATAAGAGGGTGTGGAAGCCAAGGTTCTTGTCATGCAGATAAATCCTATGGGCTGCAAATAATGTAGATGGTGAATGTTGCTTATCAGACCTTTGAAGAAATGTCAGACTCTTTGGAAAAGATATAGTAAGAGGAGGAGATTCTCTGAAGAATGCAAATTTGGCCCACAACAGGCAACTTTGCGGGGCCACTTCAGAATATGTCAAAGAAATATTTTTAGGGGAAGATATTTAGATTTTCTTCAGGGCCTAATCTCTGTCATGTTGGAGTATAGTATCTTATTGCTACAAAGCGTCTGTTTTGTCAGTCTAAAGATCTCTGTTGTAATGATAATGCTGGTCAGTTGTGTCTGAACCCCAAAGGGCGGAGAGTATAATGGGGGATATCTAAACCCACCTGCCAGTCATGTCCTAACCTAGTTTTTCAGATTTCTTGGATGTTCTCTCTGCCAAAAGAGGAGTCCATTCTGTAGGTCAGTGGCTTATGACTTAATTTTTTGTTTTAACACACAGGGAAAACAAAAAAACAAAAAAACAAACAAAAACAAAAAACAAAATAAAAACACACAGTGTAAATTCAATCTAAAATTGATTAGTAAAAAAAAAAAAAATTAGTTGCTTCCCGAATATTCCTACATATCAAAGAACGAGAAATGGTAAGAATTCAGATGAGAAATACCCCCATACAAAAGATTAAGGATTTTTTTTTTTTTTTTTTACTATCTTAGTTTGGGTCCGCCAGCAATGAGGATTCCTGTTAGGTAGCAGATTTACACTGGGAGGAAAGGAAGAAAGGGAGGGAGGGAACAGAAGATGAATGGTAAAAGACACATCAACAACCACCTGACTCAGGATAAGTGAAGATCAGCCGCACGGTCTGTTTTCTCTGCTTTCAAGATGATGCCTGGAACATTGAGTTCTTCAAAGGAAGGAGGGCCATGTCTTAACATGTCAGACGAGCAGGAGAGAGAGAGATCCCAAGCCCTCTATAAATTTTGTTTAGTGGCACTGATACATGCCTTAGACTCAGTAGAGAGGGCTCCACCTCATGACCTAAAACATCCCAATACTTCACCTGGCAATACCATTACACTGAGAATTCATTAACTTGATTCTGGAGGACACAGTGAAACCATAAAACTTTCCTAAGGGGTACATATTCCAGGCCATCTGGCCAGAATGCATGCAGGCAAAGTTCTCTGCCCAAGAGTATATAAAGAACATACATTACATATATGGTCATTGGAAGCCAGCAGAGGTACAGCAAAGGGAAAGTCTTAGATTACAGGATGGGACTGCTACATTCATCATGGTACAGTTAACCCTTGAATAGCTTGGGTTTAAAATTTGCAGATCCACTTATATTTTCTTCTGTGTGTGTCACCTGTGAGCAAGCACTTAATAAGTAGTAAATATATTTTCTCATTTTTATGGTTTCCTTTTAGTAACATTTTTCTTTTAGCATACTGTTGGAAGAATAGTGTATGTAATATATAAAAAACCTAAAAAAGTGTTAATCAACTGTTTATCCCTAAGTCTTCCAGTCAAAAGTAATCTATTAGTACTTAAGTTAGGGAGACCAAAATTTCTACACAGGTGCAGTCCATTTGGTCTCTGGGTAATATTAAAAAGACCCATTGCCTTCTTCATAATAATGGTGGTCTCAGAGTGCTGTATTCATTGAAAATAGCTAATGGTAATTGTTTTGTATCTGTAATAAATTGTTTGATCTTATACTGGTAAGAACAATGGCATAACACCATTACCTAGCTACACTTACAAATATATATAGTATCATGTCAATAAATTTTATATATAATTTTTAGAAAGGAAAAATGTTAAACTCACAGAAATGTTGCGAGCATAGCACAATTACCCCCTTCCCTAACTGGAATCATAAGGATAGCTCCAGAAGACTCTGAGAAACCTACCCGCCTAACATTCATTTTATCATGTGTTTCCTACAACAAGAATATTTCTCCTTCTAAATAACTCTATACACCAATGAAATACATTATTCCATTGACTCCTGAGGAATATTTTAAATTGTCAAAAATACCTAAAAATTTCAAAAAGGAAATAGTCCCCAGTGGAAACACACATTCTCTGCAGAAACATTTGTGCTACCCTGGTCTGACCTGGGACACACCGGTGACACTGAGCCAATGCTGAGTTACTGAGCGAGCCAGTCCTGCAGCTGTGCCCAGCCTACCCCATCCCCTGCTCATTTGCATGTTCCCTGAGCACATCCTCCTGTCCTTGAAGACTATTAATAGGCTGGCTCACATTTCATGTAGGAGTCAGAACCACTCAGGACAGCAGAGCATGGGACATGAGGGTCCTCAGCCAGCTCCCAAGTTCCTCCTGCTGCTCTCATTCCCAGGTAAGGAAATGAACACTAGGGCAGCCTATTTCAGCCCAGTGTGGTCAGCACTGCCTGGCTATTCAGGGAAATTCTCTTACTACATGATTAATTGTGTGGACATTTGTTTTTATGTTTCCCAATCTCAGGTGCCAGATGTGACATCCAGATGAGTCTAGTCTCCACCTTCTGTCGGCATCTGTAGGAGACAGGAGTCACCATCACTCTGCTGCCAAGTCAGTCAGGAGCATTAGCAATTATTTAGCCTGGTATCACAGAAACCGGGAAAGCCCCTTGCTCCTTGATCTATGCTGTATCCACTTTGCAGTAAACCCAACAAGGTTCAGCTACGAAAAGATCTGGGACAGAATTCACTCACCCATCAGCAAGCCTGCAGCCTGAAGATTTGCAACTTGTCACTGTCAACGGCATAATTAGTTACCCTCCCACAGTGTTACACACCCGAACATAAACCCCAGGGAAGCAGATGCAGGAGGCTGGCTGCCCCAGCTGCTCCCTCCTGATGCCTCCATGGGCTGAGAGTGTTCCTCAGATGGCCACACCTGATGGTGTGAGTAGAGGGACACAGCCTCTGCACCCACCTTTTCTTCTCAGCCCCAAATACACAGGATAGCAATGCCCTCCTGATTTGCATTGAAAGACAGAGACTGGCGACACCTGAGAAGTCTTATAACACAGAAGAAGCCAGTGTAGATATTCTAAGCAGGAATTATCTTAATACAGAGAATTAGAGTAAATTACTGAAGTCTAAAATGTAGAGATGAATCTCTAAATTTAATGTTTCATTTGCAAAGAAATATTTGCCAAATGGGGCATACGGGAAAACTCAGTGGTCTTCAATACATTGGAAGAACAAAGAGAAATCTAGCATTTTACGAAAAAGGGAAAATATTACTTATGGCTCTTAGAGAAAGTTCATTGGCACTAGTAAGGCTTGGGAGCTGGTAAGCTCAGGTTGGTAAGCAGTGGTGGACAAAGTGAACCTTAGAATTATATCAAGTTATCTCAGAAGTTGTGGTTAAATTTGATTTCAGGTTACAATAAACCAAAACAGTGAAGCTCGCAGAGAACTTCGTTACTGAAATGCCAGGGATTCGGTGTAGATCGTGCAGCTCACCACACAGAAAGCCAATCACTAACACCATTATTGCCAAGCAATAGGCTTTAATCAGGTGCTGCAGCTGTGGAGATGGGACAGCATTCACAAACGTATCTCCCTGAACAACTGAAATTAGGGGTTTATATAGCAAGGAAGAAATGTGGGAAAATAGGAATTATGGAGGAGTAAGAAAGATAATTTTGTCAACAGGAAGCAGGAGATCAGTTAGGCAATCATAATGGGCAAAGGGTCTGATGTCTCATTGTCCCAATTCAGTGATATGTAAGTTTCAGCTCCTTGATAGCATCTGGGAGGCCTGATGGTTGGTTTCCTGAAAACAAACAAACAAACAAAAAAAAAAACTAAGGTAAGATAAATGTAACTATCTTGAGTTTTAAAACTGGGGGGGGTCAATTTCTGTTTATTCAAAAAACCATAAACCTTAGTTCCATGGGGTAATAAGGCCTATTTCGATTGCATTCTAGACACAATATTTTGCACCCTGAGTGCCTTTCCCTCCTGGTTTCTTGGCTCTGTTGGATATCACAAGAATGACCCAATTCCTATGATTAACTTTCACACTACACCTTTCAAAACCAAGGATACAGCAGTCAGGAAAGCTGATATTAGAAGCAGGAATCTCTGGTGCTCCCTCAGCAAACAGAATGCATCTGCCCCTGAAGTATGGGCTATCTAACCGTGTGATCTTCACTACTGTCTCAGCTTCCTACAGCATATTTCCAGGTGTTTCTCCAGTCCTCACGTCTGTCTATGTGCCTGTCTTAGGTACCAATGGAGAATATTGAGTCATCCTTTTCTGACTTCCAAATCTCATGGGAGGATCTCTTATTGGGCAACTCTATAGGACACAAGAGAGATAAAAACGGGCATTTACAAAAGTTATAATGATTTTCCCCCTTTGAGGCCATTTAAAAATTATATTTAAAGCCACATGTTGAAAACACATCCAGCTTTATTTTATTATTAATGCACATTTACATTTGCAAATATTTTCAGGATTGTAAAGGTTGAAAACATAATTATTTATCCACGGAATGATAAAACACCTCTATAATTAAATAGAGTAAACTTTTTCTTAAAAATTTGTACTCACTGAAAGTCTCCATCAGGCCTTAGAAGAAACGCAACAGGATGAATGCAGACAAAGTCACTCTGGAAGACCTATGACTAGATGTTTCAAAAATGATCCATAATCAAGAAACAATCATGCTTTCCAAGTGAATATTAATCCAAATGCCATTAATGAGCAGGGGGTTTTTAATAATGAGGACGATTGAACACATGGACTTCAGTCAATCACCTTTGCCCACTTTCCCAGGTAGCCTCATGAACCAATGTTATGGAGGTCCCTGTGGGGACTCAATAATATGAGTTTCAACTAATTGAGATGTACAGGGATATTGGGTCTTCTGAACACCTAATTTGCCAAGAAAACTGACCCCTCCTGAACCCCTAACATTATGCCACACATCAGGGCTCAGACTAACAGCTAATGTCAGGTGATTCTAGTGGACCTGATGTCACATAAGAAGGGCAGTGCTTATTATCCTATATAAGAATTTTCCTTTCTCTTCGGTTATGTTTCTGCATAAAATATTATTTGAGGATTTTCCAAGTGCTTTCATCAGAGTCAAGAAGTTCTTCCATAATATGGCTTTGGATCAAGCAGCCTATTGACTTCAAAAAAAGTGAAAATGTAGCTCATGATCTTGTCATGTGAACAGGTGCAGCTTTCCCTATAGACAAAGAAAAACCCACTGTTAGTCAAGCAAATCTGGCACATAAACCCTTGTACCATTGAATTGCTATGCTGTCAGATGTGGCAGAGGGTCTGCAACACTAACCATGAATGGTGCTATTACTCCCATAAACAGAATATTTATATCTTGTAAATGAGCTGTAGACTCATCATTGTTATGCAAACTGAACAGCTTGAAATACTCTATTTCTATTTTCTCAGGGCTGTGGTTTTCTGATAGATGGCTCTTAGTCCAAAGATTTGACATGACAATTATTTCATTAAATTGGAAGAAATAATATGATAAGCATAAGACCATTTAGACTTAATACAATAGTGGACAAGTGGTCAACACAGAGCATTAGGGTGTGTGCTGGGAACATAGATGTAGCCAATATAAAGCAAGAACAAATAGAATTGATTTTACATATTTTAGAGAGGAAGTACAGAAAATACGGACCCTAGGGAACCTTCTGGAATGTTTCTATTTATTGCCATTTCCACTGGTAGAACTCAGAGAAGATTTCAACAGTCATCAAGATGAAGTTCTAGGGATCACATGACTGTGAAGCATTCCCTGCACTTGGATCCCCAGTGAGGCAAAGGGAAGATGAAACACATAGTGGGATATGGAGGTGTAAACACCAGGGACAGCTTCCTGGTCAGTTTAAATGTTGAAAAGCTTATTTGGTTTTTTTCTCTTTAATTTTATCACTGAATCATTTGGATTTAAGAAAAGTGATTATGGCTGGTTAGGCAGGAAGATGTTTATTATCACGAATTAAATGGATAGAAAACATTTGGGGAAACCGGAGTGGCAGCTCAGGCAACTGCAAGTACTCCTTTTTTTATTCCTTGACCTTCCCCACCCCCATGTTGTCCACAGTCCAGAAAGATACTCTAATGTTATAGAAACCTGGCAAGTGAAGGTATTGTGCCCACAGGACTGTGCTGCCTGGCTGTGACCCAGACCAGGAAAATGAACACATTTGAGTGAGATCAGGCACTTCCCCTCCCTCATCTCAATCCAAAACCACTCTGTAGTGACACAGCTAATGGGCAGTCAGAGAAAGGAGTCATGTCTCTAGTAGTTGAGAGCAGAGCTGCTGTCCATCTGGGGGCAGTAGTGAGAAGAGCTGCTCTCTTTTCTGCAGGAGACACCTTGAATGTGGAGTCTCAGGCAGCAGGAGCTCCTCCCCAGCCTGCGCCAGCAGTGCCATTCTTGGAATTGTTCTAGAGGCTTTTCCTGGAGCCTGTGCCGTAAGGCTTTTCAACAATTTGTAAGGAATTTAATATCCTCTACTAAATCCCTTTATGCTTCACAGATTTGACATTAGCAACAGGGAATATACACAGTCCACAGTGACATCATTTACAGCCTCCTTTTCCTGGCTAAATATAATGCTTTCCAGGTGGACCCGCCAGAGGAAGCCAATGTGAACAACAATCTATGTCACCAAAAATGCAAGACAAATAAGCTCGGGAAAGCCACTAGGTTCTCACGTAGCTGCACTGTCCCCTGGTACAAAATGGGAGAGTGTAAAATTCTTAGCTCCACCATCAGAAAGATGGTGGAGTGTGACCTTCTCAGCATAGTAAGTCAGTATTTATAGACATTTACATACTAACAGCTTTAATACCAAAATACAGGCAAAAGTAGAAGAGAAGATAAATTAGACTACATAAAAATTTAAAATGTGCATCAAAAGACATAATCAACACAGTGAAAATGCAACATGTAGAATAGAAGAAAATATTTGTAAATCATATCTGATAAGAGGTTGATAATATCTACTATACAAAAATAAGTCTTATATGTCAACATTAAAATAAAATATCTGTTTAAAAATGAGGAAAGTACATTAATAGACATTTCTTTAAAGAAGATTCTTTAGAGATAATTAGATAGCTAGAATAGGAAAAGATGCTCAAAGTTATTAATCCTTAGAAAAATAAAAACAAAACCCACCTCACACCTATTATAATTTTTTTTCCAACAGAGAATGACCAGTCTTGGTGAGAACTTAGGGAACTGGAACTCCTGTGGACACTGTCGAGGTGATGTAAATAGCCCACCTGCTGTGGGAAACCAGATGGCAATTCCTCAAAGAATTAAAAATAGAAATACTCTATAATTCAGCAATTCCACTTTTGGACATATACCCAAGTAATTGAAGACATTAACTTGAGGAGATACTTGTATACTCACATTCAGAACCGAATTATTCACAATGGCCAAAAAGTAGAAGCAACTCAAATGTTCACAAAGGAGGGAACTTGTAATCCAAATGTGATATATACATACAGTAGCACATTGTAGCTTTAAAAAAGGAAAATTAGCTTTAAAAAGGGAAATTCTGACACATGCTAGAACGTGGATGAAACTAGAGGACATTATGTAAGTGAAATAAGCCAGTCACAAAACGATTACTAAGTTATGATTTCACTACAGTATTTGCAGAACAGGTTCCATTTTGTCTTGAATGATCCCAGTTCTCTTCCATTTCTTCCTTGTAGTTTTTAGGAATAACTGTAGAAGGTTCTGGAAATGTAACATTCCGAGATAAAGCAAGATTGGCCAGGACAAGATTGGCCAGAAACGGCAAGATTGACTCCATTTCTGTCCTGCTAGAAAGAGGAGTTTCTTCAACACTGTAGCCCACAATGTGGAGAAAAATCCAACTGTGATCCATGATTGGTTAAACCCAAATATCAAGAAGGGGTGAGGAAGGTATGATATTTTATAAGATACTTTTCTTTGGGTGTTTCTGAGCTGTTTAAGAGTATTTTGAAACATACTGTTTTAAATTTTTATTCCACGTATTCCGTGAATGTGCTCACAACTTCCCCAGCAGGATCAGCTTAAAATATCAAATCTTAAAGAAAAGAACATTGTAATTAATCATATTAGGTCCTGGTATTGGATGCCTGCCTGAGATCACTCATCAGCTCCCCCTTGCTTCTCAGGACTAAACCAACCACCCACTCCAGCAAGCCACACAAACTATGAGGGCCTTTCTTCTTCCTGTGTTGAATACAATTAATCATAACTGTACATTTTACATGCAAACTGGGTTTATTTAACATCATAATAACGCTTGTCACTTTTGTCAATATGTTTTCCCATGTCCAATTAATCATTTTCAATTGTAAAAGAAGTTTAGTTTCCTTAGTGGAGGTGATCGCACCATATTTCTTCTAATTAAAAAAAGAAGCATGTAGTTGCTTTTAAGGGATTTTAACTTAATGTCAGAGTTTTCAGAACCAATAAATACTATCATTTAAGGTTTAGTGCATGTAAGTAAATAAGACAATTTTTGATCCCAAGTACTGATATTCAGTAGGGGGAATGAGCCATGCAGAGAACAATAACTATATAATGAAATCGAATAGAATACTTTCGGTGTTGATAAATTACGTACAAATCAGGCAATGGTATGTGGTATCTGGAGGTTGAAGCTGCTCATCTACGTTGATCGGGGAGGATCTTGGGGTTGTACTGAGGATGCATCTGATTGAGAAGCAGGCAGCCAAGTGACCACGACCTGCAAAGACCATAGAATCATCATAGGAAGGGGAGGGGCTAGGAGATTCTCCATCAACCACTGCACATTGAAAAATTTATGTTTACCACTTTAGTACTATAAAACCCAAACACTGCTATCATAATCAGGTTCCTTATGTGTTTTTATTTTCTTAAGAATATAATTTATTGTAATATGTTTTATCAAACACTTTGACCTGGATCGCACCCAGGACATAGAATATTCCCTTGCTCAAAAGCTGTAAGCAAAGGCTGCACCCTTATTGCTAGTTGGCAGGCTCCCTTCTCTACTTTAATATCAAAATATCTCTACTTAAAATCTTGGTCTTCTCTGCCACTCAAGTCTTCATCACTGGGTCCTGGAGGGTGGGATCACTGAAGGCAGAGGCAACACTGGACACTGGACATGGGGTTCTGGCCCTCTGGGTCATGGTGCTCTGGCTTCAAATGCAGGGGCTGCATGTGAGAGGGTTCATATGTCGCATGGGACTGAGAAAGACTATTGATTAGGGAGCACAGCATTCACCTCCCACTTTATCAGACAGAACTACCCTGCTGGGAAGCCTACGAAGAGGGACATCATTAATACTAGGGAAGATTTGTGTTCTGTTTCCACCTCAAATTCCAGGAGAAACAGTCTGGTCCACAGCTTCAATTTCAGTGTCTTCGAGACAGATAGTTTACATCATCTACCTGGAAGAAGCAGAATCCTGGGAAGGTTCCAAAGATCCACCTACGTGCTCTTTCCACCTTGTCCACCCCAGCTTGGTGCAATGGTCCTGGGATCATCTTTGCTTAACATTTAGCAGATTGGTTGTCCTGATGATATTGCTGTTTATTATCGTCTGAAACTTCCCCGTCTCCCATGCAAACACTAGCAGTGTCTAACCACAAACATTTACACTGGAGCTCCTTAGTTGTTTTCACTACATTTCAAGTGCTCAGTAGCCACATATGACATATAATGGCTACCCTTGCAAAGCATAAGTATAGACATTTTCACCATCTTAAAAACTTATTTTCATTAGTGCTGATCTAAATGGTTACACTTACACACTCACAGTGTTGTGGCTCAGAGTACAAACCTCAGCAGCTGTTAGTACAGAGAATCAGGTAGTCTCAGATGCTTCCTGGCTGGTGCAGCCAGTTTCAAGAATGGGAGGAATGAAGCTGGGTAGACACATCTAGATCAAGGGCCCTCTACTCCCCACCCTAGCCTTGGGCATTGTGTGCTACAGGGCCCCTGACAACCTCACCTTCTCCTTTCCGGAATCACATCA
The DNA here is from genome assembly GCF_008728515.1 of Papio anubis. NCBI lineage: Eukaryota > Metazoa > Chordata > Mammalia > Primates > Cercopithecidae > Papio > Papio anubis. The sequence continues at coordinate 9,745 of NW_022161239.1, read as the reverse complement.
TTGGCATCTCACATGGATCACAGAATCTAGCCCCTAATTGTTTTGTGACCATGTTTTCTGAACACCCTTTATCTTCAACTAGGTGACTGGTTTATTGAGGAGAGGAATCATTTTGTGTTCCCTACAGAATGCAGCCTAATGGTGGATGTAATAAGATCAACTGCATGAAAACCCATGAAAAAACTCCATCAAGTCTCATTAGAAAGCAGCATCTAAAATTCTGTTTGATGTTATGTCCCAAACCTGCCATTGGGTGGTATGTCACAAACCTTGCCGTTGGACAAACCTCATAATAAACGTAAGATAGAAGCCTGATCTTAGAAATAGTGAAAATTAAGGGTGATATTGTTCCAGTATCAGCAGGCAGCCCCCAAGGTGGGATTGGGGTCTCATGTGTGACCTGAATCACCTGGGAGGAGCTGCCAGTGTGCTGAGTGGTGGGGAAACCACCTCTGCGCTCTGAGACTGGAAGCCTCGCCTTGTCCTTCCTACTGCCTTGGGCATGTCCTCAAAGCGCACCTGCTATGAACTGAATTGTGTTTCACAAATTCATGTTTTGAATCTCCAACCTCCAATATTACTGTATTTAGACATAGAAGTTATGAAGGGGTAATTAGGGTGAAATGAAGTGAAAACCTTGGGACTCTGATTTAATAAGATTTGTGTCCTAGTAAAAATAAACATCATCGAGCTGTTCCTTGACCCCTCACCAGCCTCCAAGCATGTACTGAGGAAAGCATGTACTTGCTTCTCCTACTTACACATGCCTGGGCACATTGCTGAACCCATGTGAGCATGTATCCAGAGATGACATCTGAAAACAAGAAACAGGGTTCTCACCAGAAAGAAAATCCTTCTGGACCTTGATCTTGAACCTTCCAGGGTTCTAATACATTTGCAATAAATGTTTAATAAATTAGTAATAAATATCTATGGCTCAAGCCATCCAGCTCAGGGTATGTTGGTGTGGCAGTCCCAGCAGACTCATCCACTGTCACCACCTTCTCTGAGCAGGATCAGCCTCAGGAGGCACCTTGTGGACTTTGGGACCCATCTTTTCTCCTCTTGTTCTTGCTGTTCTGACTGCCTGGTGCTGGTGCGGAAGGGGAACTCAGGCTTCATCCTCAGATAGTTTGTATTAAACATGAACTTTCCTTGATGATGAAGTTGTTAGCCTGTTTTTCCTTCTGATTAGAATTGCACCAAGTTGGATGAACTACAAGCTTGGTATTAATATTTGGGGATCTGCAGGTTTGTTCCCCCACTTGGATGATAGTGAGCATGTTAGGTGGATGCCATCTTTGTCCCCCTCCTTGTGTCTCAGGTGAGAGGGTCACTGTCACCTACAGAGCTGGCCAGAGTATGAAGAACAACCTAGTCTGGCACCAGCAGAACCTAGGCCTGGCTCTGAGCTCCTGTTGGCTCCTGCTGCCCCGCTGGACATGATCCCTGTCTGGGTCAGGGGCAGCAGGCCTGAACAGATGTCACTCTGGCCATCAGCAACCAAGAAGCCTTCAGAGGTAGGTGCTCCCTCCTCCTGTCCCTGTCCTGCACAAATCTTCCCTAGCAACAGCTCTGCCCAGGGCCCCAGGTGTTGCTAAGGGTCTGAAATCTTTTCAGGGGAACAGTCTGGGAGACACCTCTGAATTCACATCCCCTCTTTTTCTCACACCCCCTTCCCACCTCCTCTATGGGCACCTCTAGTGTATCTTGTGGGCATCACTGCACGGAGCATGTCAGGATGTTTTCTCCCACCTCCTACTCCCAATTCATGATGAAAATTCATCCTCACTTCAGACATGGACAGTCCACGCCTTGTTTCTCTTACATACATGCCCCGGCACATTGCTGAACCCATAGTTCCGACTCTACTCCATGAATCTTTGTGGAAGGGTCATAGTTGGCAATTTGTGGTTATTGGAGACCAGAAAGTAAGATGGCAACTATTGAGAAGTTTGTTCATGGGACAGACATAGGTCATTGTCAAGGGTCCCAGCAGCTGGTGAGCCATGAAAGTTGGGCAGAGAGATCCTGCATGATCCCAGTCAGAGGGGAAACTAGGAATGAGCCATGGAGGGTCTTCATCCTGTGACCATGCAGCCTCTGAGCCACAAGTGTTGCTTTGTTTGACAGAAATGACCAGAAGAGGACTTGTCTATGCTGAACTCTGGGGACAAAACCTCCCTCCATTCAGAGCCCAGACCCACTATCCATCTCGTGGGCATCTGCTGCTCTGTGATTCCACAAACCCCCCTCAGGTCACTCATGATCCTCAGCAATGGGCAGTTCACTGCTCTCTGCCCAGGGGACATGGAAGAAGGTCCTGAGCTTTATGACCCTCAGGCCCCGGAGTGAGGAGGGGCCATGAGGTGGTGCACCCAGTGCTTGTTTTCAATGTTCTTTTTCAATGTATTAAAGCTTAAAACTATACCTTATACTAGCAACCAAAGTTATATCTCTTTATATATAAACGTGTACCACATATTTATCCATAAATAGATACATAGTATATGCAAATATATGCATACAACTTATTTCTAAAATATGTGTATTCAATATGTAAAATTTATATTAGAAATTCTTATTACAGATACACATAATTTTATGTTTATTTGTGTAGCACGTGTTCCTTTTCTTTCCAAGCAGAACAGAGTCTGGCTGAGTAAAGACTCTGAGGACAATTGCTGAACTTCCCTCTTTGGCTCCCACAGGGGCAAAGTCATTCATGACCAGGGAATTCAGTGAAAGTCTGAGACTTTCACTCTTGCCAGGCTGCGGGATATATGCTTAATGCAGCTCCCCTGAATTTGTGAGCAGTTTCCTTCCCTGAAGCCCCCGCCAGGCAGCCCTGTGGACAGGGCCTGTGGTTCGTCCCAGATCCTCAGCCCTGTGGCTCAGGAGAGCAGCTGCTTCCCACACAGTGCTGGGCCAGTGCCTGGCAGCTCTCAGGCACTGCCAGCCTGACCTTAGCCCTGGGCTAAGGACCCTATTCCAAATGTCTCCTCATTTATCCAAGTACCTGAGAGTTTGTCTTGTTCTTAAACTCAAAGTCCACATTTCCACTATTGCTAAAGCTAGATTTGCCACCTGAAAAATTAGACATGTCAATTGTCTTTCTCAGAGCCTGGCCTCTTCCAACTTCACCAGACAAAGTTGCCCATATGTTCTCTTCTCTCCACACAACTTTACTTAGAATTATAGTGAAACGTAAAATGCAGTAAAGCTCTCATCGCCTGCACAGAAACCATCCTCTTCTCCTTTGGTGTCTGAGGCACCAGCTCTAGCCTACTGGGCATGGTGAGGACAGTGAGTCTCTCCCAGCCTGGGACAGGAGCAGGGATTAAGGGCGCATGTGATTAGCTCCACAGTGCAATGTCAGGGGAGTGAAGGAGGGGCAGGGACTCTGGGAAGAATTTGATCCTTCATAAGAAGACAGAAGGTGAAGACCTTTGCTTCACCTTCTAAAATCATTGACTTTCTTTTAGATTTGGGAGAAGGGACACATGTCTCATTTCCCTGACTCCTTCCACATCTTCTCTTTCTCTTACAATAGCTCTGACTCAGTCTGTCCCTCTCAGATTGTGTGCTGAAAATCTAATTTTCCCTCCTAATACGAAAATAAACCAACAAACAAAAGTCTCTTCCTCCTATCATGTGCTGTGAGATCTAACCCCAAACTCTGTGATATCCAGATCATATAAGACATAATCATGGGAATTTACCAAAGAGATTTTTTAGCTAAAAACAAATTCTCGTATTAGCTCTTCTCTCAGAAATATTTTCTCTGTCACTTTTCACAAATGACACCAGAAGACAAGGTGAAAATATTTCCAAGAACAAAGGACAAGCATGCGGCTCACTGAGGTGAAAGACATGTCTTCCCCCTTGCATTAGTTTCCAAAGCTGCTGTTTATCACCACAGCCTTATTGGCCTCACACAACATAAATGTATCACCCTGTAGTTCTGGAGGTCAGAAGTCTCACTGAGCTAATGTTAAGGAGTCAGTAGGGCTGTAATCCTTCTGGATGCTCCAGAAGAGAGAACTGGCTCCTCTGCTTCTTATCTTCCAGGTGCTCCCACATTTCTGCTTCCATGGCCCCTTCCTTCCTCAAACCACATCCCTCCCCAGTGTCCCAGCTCCTCTCTGACTGCGAGCCTCCTCCTCTATTTTAAAGAACTTTGTGATTACATTGGTTTCATCTGGATAACCAGGTTGCTTATTCTCAAATTCCTTAACTTACATCTGTCAAGTTCTTCTTTTGTTATGTAAGGTAGAATCCTTATGATAAGGCTCCGATGACTGGAGGAACACCAGGGTTCTTAGTCTCACGCCGGTTTGTTTAAAAAGACAGGGACCTGCGTGGAGTTGTTTTAAGTAGTGAAAAATTTAATACACAAGAAGAAAGGAAGAAGAAAACAGCTCCCCCGTACAGAGAAGGACGGGGGATTCGAACAAAGAGAAAACTCCATGTGCGATGGAAAAGTGGCTGCTTATATGAGGAGGCTGAAGGAGGCGGTGTCTGATTTGCACAGGGCTCAAGGGATTGGTTTGACCAGGAATGTGATTCATGTAGCCTGAGAAAAAACTGGCCCTCCCACCCTAGCGTTTTAATATGCAAATGCAGGGTGCCATAATGTTCTACACACAAGGGGATATGTGGGGACAGCCATGTTGCCAGGCACATGTGGGGGCAAGGAAGGAGAAGGTGGGCACAGTGGCTCACGCCTATAATCTCAGCACTTTGGGAGGCCAAGGAAGGTGGATCATGAGGTCAAGAGATCGAGACCATCCTGGCCAACATGGTGAAACCCCGTCTCTACTAAAAATACAAAAACTAGTTGGGTGTGGTGACACGTGCCTGTAATCCCAGCTACTCAGGAGGCTGAGGCAGGAGAATCACTTGAACCCAGGAGGCAGAGGTTGCAGTCAGCTGAAATCGTTCCACTGCACTCCAGCCTGGGCAATGGAGCAAACTCTGCCTCAAAAAAAAAAAAAAAGAAAGAAAAAGAAAAAGAAAAAGGAAGACGAATGTGGGAATCACCATGTTTGGCTGGACCCAGTTTCTAATGGCCAGTATTTGTATATCAAAACTTGCCGCCTGTAATCCCAGCACTTTGGGAGGCCAAGGCGGGCAGATCAGGAGGTCAGAAGACCAAGACCATCCTGGCTAACACAGTGAAAGTCCGTCTCTACTAAAAAATACAAAAAAATTAGCCAGGTGTGGTGGCAGGCACTTGTAGTTCCAGCTACTTGGGAGGCTGGGGCAGGAGAATGGCGTGAACCCAGGGGGTGGAGCTTGGAGTGAGCCGAGATTGCGCCATTGCACTCCAGCCTGGGCTACAGAGTAAGAATGGATCTCAACAACAACAAAAAAGCTTGCTGGTCCAGCTCTTAAGAGCCAGGGCTTTCCTGCTAAACAAGAAACGTTTCTGGAGCTGCTTTAAAAGAAATAAAACCTTCCCAAGGACCCCTTTTCCTCTCTATCTGCCTAAAATAATTTCTTAATAACTCCTATAACACTTAGGTTCCAGAGACTAGGACATGGACATCTTTTGGGGTGGGACATTATTCATTCCACTAACAATAAACATTCCCCCAAAATTGTCCTTCTCTAAAGTAAAACTTAAAAAATCACAAAGTAATTTTATGAAGTAAGAGAGCTGGACAAAATCTTAGACTCAGATTCTGCTAACTTGTGAGTTTTAACTGTTGGAGTAATCTCACTCCTTTGCCTCTAATGTAGATTTATGGATGTGCAGATAGTTTCAGAGGATTTTTAAATTTTGTGACCCAGTGTAAATAAAAGAATCTGAGACAAGTCTCAATCAATTTATAGGTTTGTTTTGCCAAAGATAAGGCTTATGACCTGTGACACAGCCTTATGGGCTCCTGCAAACATATGCCCAAGGTGTTTGGGTTACACATTGACTTTATAAACTTTAGGGAGACACAGAAATTACAGGCAAATAAATAAATAAATATATATGATATATATTAGTTTGTCCTGGAAAGGTGGGATAGCTTGAAGCAGGGACTTCCAGGTCACAGGTGGCTTCAAAGCTTTCCTGATTGGCAACTGGTTGAAAGAGTTAAGCTCTGCCTAAAGAGTTGAATTCACCATAAAGAAATGCTTGAGTTTAGATAAGCCAAGGTTCTTGTCATGTAGATGAATCCTATGAGTAGCAGACAAAGTAGACATTGCTTGTCAGATCTTAAAAACAAAAGTCAGATCTTTGGAAAAGAATTACTAAGCACAGGAGATTCTCTACAGACTACAAATTTCCCCCACAACAAGCAGCTTTGCAGGGCCACTTCAGAATATATCAAAGAAATAGAATAGGCCGGGTGTGGCGGCTCACGCCTGTAATCACAGCAAGTTGGGAGGCCAAGACGGGCAGATCAGGAGGTCAGGAGATTAAGACCATCCTGATTAACAGGGTGAAACCTCGTCTCTACTAAAAATACAAAAAAATATTAGCCAGGCATCTGTAGTCCCAGCTACTTGGGAGGCTGAGGCAGGAGAATGGCATGAACTCGAGAGGCAGAGCTTGCAGTGAGCGCCCCAGCCTGGGCACAGAGCAAGACTCCATCTAAAAAAAAAAAAAAAAAGAAAAAAATATTTTTAGAGTAAAATTTTTAGATTTTCTTCAGGACCTATTATCTGTCATGTTGGAGTATGGTATCTTATTGCTACAAAGCATCTGTTTTGTCAGTCCAAAGATCTCTGTTATAATGATAATGCTGGTCAGTTGTGTCTGAACTCCAAAGGGAGGAGAGTATAATGAGGTACATCTAAACCCACCTGCCAGTAATGGCCTAATATAGTTTTTCAGATTTTTTTGAAGTTCTCTCTGCCAGAAGAGGAGTCCATTCAGCTGGTTGGTGGCTTACAACTTAATTTTTTGTTTACAAAACACACAGAAAAAGAAAATCACTTAATAAATTCAATCTAAAATAGATTGGTTAAAAAAAAAAGTGCTTTCTGAATATTCCTACATGTCAAAGAAAGAGAAGTGATAAGAATAAAGATGGGAAATACCCCTCATACAAAAGATTAGCGATTTGTTTTACTATCTTTGTTTGGGTCCACCAGCAATGAGGATTCCTGTTTAGGCAGTAAATTTACACTGGGAGGAAAGGAGGAAAGTGAAGGAGGGAACAGAAGATGAATGGTAAAAGACACATCAACAACCACCTGACTCAGGAGAACTGAAGATCAACCACATGTGGAAACATGGACTAAATTCCTCTGGGCTCTTCCACCTGAGAGATGAGGAAGCCGGGGTATGTATATTCCCCATCCTGTCCTCACTGATTGTGAGATGTCTCTCCTGTTCTCTTTCAAGCTGCTATAACAGGTTCCTTGTCACTGTGTAATTCATAAAAAATGGAAATATATTTTCTCACACTTCTGGAGAATGGGAAGTTTAAGATCCAGGCATGGGCAGATTAAGTTCTGCTTTCTCTCCTTTCAAGATGATGCCTGGAGCATTGAGTCCTTCAAAGGAAGGAAGGCCATGTCTTATCATGACCGACAGCAGAAGAGAGAGAGAGATTCCAGTCCCATAAACCCTGTTTATACTGTCATTAATGTATTCCACTAGAGGGCTCCATCCTGATGACCTAAACACATCCCAATAGGCCCCACATGGCAATATCTTTACACTGAGAATTAACTTTCCAACAGATGAATTCTGGAGGACATAGGCAAACCATAGGACTTTCCTCAGAGATACACATTCCAGGACATCTGACCAATAATGCATGTAGGCAGAGCTCTCTGCCCAAGATGATAAAGAACATAAGTCATGTATTTTGCCATTGGAAGTGAGTACAGGTCCAGCAAAGGGGAAAGCCCTAGATTATAGATGGGGACTGCTACATTCATTATAGTACAGTTAACCCTTGCATAACATGAGTTTGAATTTTGCAGACCCACTTATATTTTCTTCTGTGTGTGTCACCTGAGAGCAAGTAACCTAATTTTACCTAATGAGTAAATATATTTTCTCATTTTTATGGTTTTATTAAAAACATTTTTTTCTTTAGCACCCTTTATTGGAAGAATAGAGTATAAAATATATATAGTGTAAAAAAGTGTTAATCAACTATTTATTTTATCACTAAGGCTTCCAGGCAGATGTAATCTATTAGTACTTAAGGATGCAACAGTTCTACATGGGTTTTCATCTGCACCAGTGGTCAGTGCCCCAACCTCCACGTTATTCAGGGGTCAACTGCTCTTTCAGTCTGTAGCTGCATCTCTCTGGAACAGCACCTTGGCAGGTGGCTGCAAGTAAAAGAATCCAGAAAATAACATCTCAAACTGTGCTGCATTGGTATGATGATTATGTAAAACCAAAGACATTTAGAAAGCACCAAATGCACAAAAACCCTTTTCCTAAATATCCCTTATCTGCCTAAAAGCAAATTCTCCAGAAGAAAAACAATTGTCAAGGAAATTCTTCCTGGGAATTTTTATATCAGGGAAGATTAACACAAAAGAGGAATCAAAAATAGAAGAGACTGGAAGTTGATGCTTTATCCAGACAGGCTAATACCTGTTCTTTTGAAGATGCACTTCTATTCTCATGTATTCTCTCCAGGTTGCCTACACTTCCCAATTCCCTCTTACCTAGAAAGGAAATATGAACAACTGGATCTCATTGAGTTATCTGGGTAATCATCCTGCTATGATACCCTGCTGCACTTTAAGTGAGTTTTATTTGCCTTTCCTCTTATTAATCTTTCTTTTGTCAGTTCATTTTCAGCAAACATTTAGAGGACAAATGGAGCTTTCTTCCTTTATCCCAATATGAGCAAGTTCCCTTAAAATTCAGGCTGCTTACAGAGCAGCAGGAAGGTTTGTGCACAGGCTACAGCACTGTGATTTGGCTCCCCTAGTCAGGCATCAGTAAAATTTTGTGGAGTCCTAGGCTGTAGACCACTGATGCTGATGCTGATGTAGTTGGATCCACTTCCCCTGCTACTGAGCCAGGCTGGGACATTTTTGGGCACATTAGAGATATGAGATATAACGAGTGCAAATCCCTGTCCAGTTACATCTGGATCCAACTGATTTCTCCATGTACAAAGGCAATTGCTTGATAAGAGTTTGAGTGTCTTTTTCCTAAAGATGTTAACATGGAGGCTGGTGTCTGGGTCAGGATGATGTCCCCACACACTGATCAAAAGTATAAGAAGAAAGTGTCATTGAAGTGCATGGCAGGGACATGATCCATGCAGTGACCACCCTCACTAAGAGAGATGAACTTTGGAAAATAATATGCAATGGTAGAAAAGAAGGTAGACTATGAAGGTGTCCAAAACAAGAACAAGGTGCAGCGTATTTAGTCTCTGGGTATTAAAGAGACCTGTCACTCTTGGTAGTGGTGGATCAGTGAGTGCTGCATGCATTGAGGGAACACGGTATCATCTCTGTGTATCTGTAGTAAATTGCTTGATCTAATACTAGTAAGAACAAAGACATAACACCATTACCTAATACTTACAAATATATGTAGCATCATGTCGAAACATTTTATTTTTAATTTTTTTAGAAAGGAAAAATGTTAAACTCACAGAAATGTTGCAAGTGTAGCAAAATTACCTGCTTCCCTAACTGGAATTTTATGAGAGTCTTTTGAAGACCTGAGAAACCTACTGTCTAACATTTTGTCATGTGTTTCCTACAAACAAGAATATTCTCCTAAATAATCCCCATACACCAATGAAATACATTA